>NC_074675.1:9786462-9858962 GCF_029448725.1 Salvelinus fontinalis | reverse complement strand
CTCTTTCCTAAATGGATGTTCCTCCATTATCCCTGTGTGTGTGTGTGTGTGTGTGTGTGTGTGTGTGTGTGTGTGTGTGTGTGTGTGTGTGTGTGTGTGTGTGTGTGTGTGTGTGTGTGTGTGTGAGCGTGTGTGTGTGTGTGTGTGTGTGTGTGTGTGTGTGTGTGTGTGTGTGTGTGTGTGTGTGTGTGTGTTTATCCGAAAACTGCCTAAGGCTCTGCTCTTGCTGTAGCAGTTTTGAGTCTTTTTACTGTGCAGTAAAATGTTCAGAACCACGGACAGCTCCTTTAAACCACGTCTAATATTTTCACCACCACAGAAAGGTCCTTTTAGCCTCTGTGGTCTGTTCAGGAACCCTGGGAGCTCCTTTCTACCTAATGTTGTTTTTCCAGGTCGCAACCAAGCAGAGACAATTTTAACTGCATGGGGCTTTGGTCCCTGGACTGCTCTTCTTACCCTCTGGTAGTCAGTTTAGGACCACGGAGAGCTTCTCGTAACGTCATGTTGTGTCTCTAGGAACATCCACTTAAAGTGAGCTTTAACTCTATGGGGACTTTTCAAGACCCTGGAAAGCTCTTTTTAGCCTCTTGTAATCGGCTCAGGACTACAGAGAGCTAATTTGAGATTATTTTCAGGACCATGGAGAGCACCTACGGCTACTCACACTGTTTCTCCTGTTGACCCTTTACATGCTGACTACACCGTACACGTGCGTGCGCCATCGCGTGCATATTGATTTTGGCGGTCCACACCAGACGTGATCAGGACACGCAGGTTAAAAAACATCAAAACGAACTCTGAACTAACTATATTAATTTGGGGACAGGTCAAAAAGCATTAAACATGTATGGCAATTTAGCTAGCTAGCTTGCTGTTGCTAGCTAAATTTGTCCTGGGATATAAACATTGGGTTGTTATTTTACCTGAAATGCACAAGTTCTTCTAGATCTTTGTAGAATTTTGACCCATTTTGAGTCACACAAAATCGTGTGTTCTCTACTCCGACAATTAATCAACAGATAAAAGGGAAAACCTAGTTAGTTTCTAGTAATCTCTCCTCCGTAAGTCTTCTTCTTCTTCTTCTTCTTCTTCTTCTGTGGACGTTATACGGCGGTGGGCAACCAACTTTAAGGTGCATTACCACCACCAACTGGAGTGGAGTTCATCTTTCAATCACCCATTTTGGTATATGCTCCTAAAAACCAATGAGGGGATGGGAGAGGCGGGACTTGCAGCGCATCAAGCATCTAAAATAAACCAAGCTCTATTTTATCGCCTGGCTACACAAACGCTCGTTGACGCGTACGAGCACTTTGGATGTTAATGATTGAATAACATATAAGTGTAAATTTATTTAGCAAAGCTTGCGTATGTAACGCGAGCGGTGTGGTCAGCATGTTAAGTACCTTACAGTGCTCTATAAAGATCTTCAGGGCTCATAGTCACCATATTAGACTCAATGTATTTCCTTAAGTGGTGCAGCTCACTGGGGATTGGTTAGTGTTGCACCTCTCTTTCAATGGTAGCTACTGAATAACTGAGAGAGAGAGAGACTATCGAGCGAGAGCTTGTGGAGTAATGAGTGAGGGAAAGCGAGGGAGAAACTGACTATGACTTACAGAATGGAAGACAGAGGGCTATGCCGAGGAACATCAGCCCAGCCTCCTCCACCACCACTCTACCTGCAGATCCATGTCAGCTCCTGTGAGGGGCAGCAGAGATACAGCTCTCGTGCAGGCCACCATCTTCCTACCAACCATCCTGTACAAACCAGACACACTAAAGCCCACTGCAAACACACCATCCAGAGAAACCGCAGTGTATCTCTCACACGTAGTTCTGAACACACAGAGTGGGCTGCCCATCAAACACACGACAGCGCCATAGAAGGGTCTCTGTGAACTCAGGCAGAGGGCCCCCCATCTCGCCTCACTCCTCCATTCAAACTGAGCGGAGTGGGTGGGAGGTCGTGGACGGGCGAGAGGGATTGATCCTAACTAGTGTCTGTCTCACCTGGGTTCAGAGAGAGGAGAGGAGCTGGCGGGTGGGCCTCTGCTAGTCCGTGCTACTGGGTTACCTCTCAGCTACAGGCTACGGCTAATTGCTGAAGACTCACTTCAGCTGAAGACTAGCCAGGACAGGTGTGGAAATGTGGAAGACAGAGTAGCTATAGGCTATGAGGGTAGGGAGAGGGTTGTATACCAAGGGAAGGTGTAAGTGTGAGCACAAACACACACACACACACACACACACACACACACACACACACACACACACACACACACACACACACACACACACACACACACATACACACACACACACACATACACACACACACATCAACACACTGTCCATGTACACCACCCTCTGCAAACATCCCCACACACACTTAAAGCCGGGTAAACCCAGCAAGGTCACCTGTGATACAAGTCAGTATTCAACGTCCATCCATGTCTGTGGATGTCGGGAGATGACGTGGAAACCTGCCACTAGGGGCAACAGTGAGCGCTGTAACCTTCGAGTAGGTTTTGGTTTTGCTTTGGCATTGTGGACTGGGATGGTAGATGAGCGTAAGGATCTGCCTCTGATTCCAAAGGTTGCATGTTTGAATCCAGCTATAGTACTTTTTTTTAAGCCTATCCCAAACCTTAACCCTTACCTTAACCGTTTGGAGTTAATGCCTAACCTTAAGAACCTGAACTTATCCCTAACTTTACACATTCAGAGTTAATGCCTGAACTTATCCCTAACTTTACACATTCAGAGTTAATGCCTGAACTTATCCCTAACTTTACACATTCAGAGTTAATGCCTGAACTTATCCCTAACTTTACACATTCAGAGTTTATACCTGAACTTATCCCTAACTTTACACATTCGGAGTTAATGCCTGAACTTATCCCTAACTTTACACATTCAGAGTTAATGCCTGAACTTATCCCTAACTTTACACATTCAGAGTTAATGCCTGAACTTATCCATAACTTTACACATTCGGAGTTAATGCCTGAACTTATCCCTAACTTTACACATTCAGAGTTAATGCCTGAACTTATCCATAACTTTACACATTCGGAGTTAATGCCTGAACTTATCCCTAACTTTACACATTCGGAGTTAATGCCTGAACTTATCCCTAACTTTACACATTCGGAGTTAATGCCTGAACTTATCCCTAACTTTACACATTCAGAGTTAATGCCTGAACTTATCCCTAACTTTACACATTCGGAGTTAATGCCTAAACTTATCTTTAAACACTTTGACATTTGGAACAACTTAGAAATGTGATGTTTGAGAAACATGGATGAAAGTCTAATTCTGACGTGAGACTGTGACAGCTGGTATGGCTAACCCCCCACACATATGCACAGGGCATCAGTGTACAAACCCTTGACAGTTTTTAAAGGTTCTGCTGATTTGACACATGCTGATGGGAGTGGAACACATAATGGCTGGGAGGAAGGTGTGTATGTCCTCTATCTTCCATACTGACACACACACACACACACACACACACACACACACACACACACACACACACACACACACACACACACACACACACACACACACACACACACAC
Source organism: Salvelinus fontinalis (assembly GCF_029448725.1). NCBI lineage: Eukaryota > Metazoa > Chordata > Actinopteri > Salmoniformes > Salmonidae > Salvelinus > Salvelinus fontinalis. Next base: position 9,855,373 of record NC_074675.1, on the reverse strand, counting down.
ACACACACACACACACACACACACACACACACACACACACACACACACACACACATACACATACACATACACAGTTGGAATGCCTACTTCTCTCCCAGCTCTGCCTATGGGCTATACTCTACATACAGTACACTGCAGGGCACACTCAGACGAGCAGCCTGTGAGAGTCAGGGATGTCAACTATGGGGGGTTTGGTATGTGTCAGTGCTAATGGCTGGATGGAGTCATGGAGTATACTGTATATCTATTCCTATATATATATCAGACCTGGGTCATATACATGCAGTACGTCCATGACTAGAAAGTGTTTGAGGTGTGCTTTACTGGGCTCCCGAGTGGCACTGCATCTCAGTGCTAGAGGCGTCACTACAGACCCTGGCTCGATTCCAGGCTAAATCACAACTGGCCGTGAATGGGAGTCCCTTAGGGCAGCATACAATTGGCCCAGCAACGTACGGGTTAGGGTTTGGCCGGGGTAGGCCGTCATTGGAAATAAGAATTTGTTCTTCTGACTTGCCTAGTTAAATAAAGGTTAAATAAAAAAGCTTGGGGTTTGCATGTGGGACCATTCCACTTGTTCTAGTGCAAACTAAATCAAGTGCCGCTCAAGTGTTTGAAAGTATTGATACTGTATTTGATACTGTATCTATATCTATATTTATATATGTTATATCTATATTTATATATGTTATATATATATATATATATATATATATATATATATATATACAGTATATCACAAAAGTGAGTACACCCCTCACATTTTTGTAAATATTTGAGTATATCTTTTCATGTGACAACACTGAAGAAATTACACTTTGCTACAATGTAAAGTAGTGTCGTCATGGAGAAGTGGAAGAGGACTCCAGTGGCAACCTGTGAAGCTCTGGTGTTCTCCATGCCCAAGAGGGTTAAGGCAGTGCTGGAAAATGATGGTGGCCACACAAAATATTGACACTTTGGGCCCAATTTGGACATTTTCACTTAGGGGTGTACTCACTTTTGTTGCCAGCGGTTTAGACATTAATGGCTGTGTGTTGAGTTATTTTGAGGGGACAGCAAATTTACACTGTTATACAAGCTGTACACTCACTACTTTACATTGTAACAAAGTGTCATTTCTTCAGTGTTGTCACATGAAAACATATACTCAAATATTTACAAAAATGTGAGGGGTGTACTCACTTTTGTGATATACTATATATATACAGTGGGGCAAAAAAGTATTTAGTCAGCCACCAATTGTGCAAGTTCTCCCACTTAAAAAGATGAGAGAGGCCTGTAATTTTCGTCATAGGTACACTTCAACTATGACAGACAAAATGAGGGGAAAAAATCCAGAAAATCACATTGTAGGATTTTTAATGAATTTATTTGCAAATTATGGTGGAAAATAAGTATTTGGCCACCTACAAACAAGCAAGATTTCTGGCTCTCACAGACCTGTAAGAGGCTATTCTATTCTTTAAGAGGCTCTTCTGTCCTCCACTCGTTACCTGTATTAATGGCACCTGTTTGAACTTGTTATCAGTATAAAAGACACCTGTCCACAACCTCAAACAGTCACACTCCAAACTCCACTATGCCAAAGAGCTGTCAAAGGACACCAGAAACAAAATTGTAGACCTGCACCAGGCTGGGAAGGCTGAATCTGCAATAGGTAAGCAGCTTGGTTTGAAGAAATCAACTGTGGGAGAAATTATTAGGAAATGGAAGACATACAAGACCACTGATAATCTCCCTCGATCTGGGGCTCCACGCAAGATCTCACCCCGTGGGGTCAAAATGATCACAAGAACGGTGAGCAAAAATCCCAGAACCACACGGGGGGACCTAGTGAATGACCTGCAGAGAGCTGGGACCAAAGTAACAAAGCCTACCATCAGTAACACACTATGCCGCCAGGGACTCAAATCCTGCAGTGCCAGACGTGTCCCCCTGCTTAAACCAGTACATGTCCAGGCCCGTCTGAAGTTTGCTAGAGAGCATTTGGATGATCCAGAAGAAGATTGGGAGAATGTCATATGGTCAGATGAAACCAAAATAGAACTTTTTGGTAAAAACTGAACTCGTCGTGTTTGGAGGACAAAGAATGCTGAGTTGCATCCAAAGAACACCATACCTACTGTGAAGCATGGGGGTGGAAACATCATGCTTTGGGGCTGTTTTTCTGCAAAGGGACCAGGACGACTGATCCGTGTAAAGGAAAGAATGAATGGAGCCATGTATCGTGAGATTTTAAGTGAAAACCTCCTTCCATCAGCAAGGGCATTGAAGATGAAACGTGGCTGGGTCTTTCAGCATGACAATGATCCCAAACACACCGCCCGGGCAACGAAGGAGTGGCTTCGTAAGAAGCATTTCAAGGTCCTGGAGTGGCCTAGCCATTCTCCAGATCTCAACCCCATAGGAAATCTTTGGAGGGAGTTGAAAGTCCGTGTTGCCCAGCAACAGCCCCAAAACATCACTGCTCTAGAGGAGATCTGCATGGAGGAATGGGCCAAAATACCAGCAACAGTGTGTGAAAACCTTGTGAAGACTTACAGAAAACGTTTGACCTCTGTCATTGCCAACAAAGGGTATGTAACAAAGTATTGAGATAAACTTTTGTTATTGACCAAATAGTTATTTTCCACCATAATTTGCAAATAAATTCATTAAAATCCTATAATGTGATTTTCTGGATTTTTTTTCCTCATTTTGTCTGTCATAGTTGAAGTGTACCTATGATGAAAATTACAGGCCTCTCTCATCTTTTTAAGTGGGAGAACTTGCACAATTGGTGGCTGACTAAATACTTTTTTGCCCCACTGTATATAGATGCTACACTACTGGACTGTTTTGCTAGCACAGACTGGAATATGTTCCGGGATTCATCCAATGGCATTGAGAAATACACCACCTCAGTCATCGGCTTCATCAATAAGTGCATCAATGACGTCTTCTCCACAGTGACTGTACGTACATATCCCAACCAGAAGCTATGGATTACAGGCAACATCCGCATCGAGCTAAAGGCTAGAGCTGCCACTTTCAAGGAGCGGGAGACTAATCCGAACTCTTATAAGAAATCCCACTATGCCCTCAGACAAACCATCAAACAAGCAAAATGTCAATATAGGATTAAGATTGAATCCTACTACACCGGCTCTGACGCTCGTCAGTTGTGGCAGAGCTTGAAAATTATTACGGACTACAAAGGGAAACCCAGACGCGAGCTGCCCAGTGACGCGAGCCTACCAGACGAGCAAAATGCCTTTTATGCTCGCTTCGAGGCAAGCAACTCTGAAGCAGGCACGAGAGCACCAGCTGTTCTGAATGACTGTGTGATAATGCTCTCGGTAGCCGATGTGAACAAAACCTTTAAACAGGTCAACATTCACAAAGCCGCTGGGCCAGACAGATTACTAGGACGTGTACTCAAAGCATGCATGGACCAACTGTCAAGTGTCTTCACTGACATTTTCAACCTCTCCCTGACCGAGTCTGTAATACCTACATGTTTCAAGCGGACCACCATAGTCCCTGTGCCCAAGGAAGCTTCCTATATGATTACCGCCCCGTGGCACTCACGTCGGTAGCCATGAAGTGCTTTGAAAGGCTGGTCATGGCTCACATCAACAGCATCCTCCCGGACATCCTAGACCCACTCCAATTCGCATACCGCCCCAACAGATCCACAGATGACACAATCTCAATCGCACTCCACATCGCCCTTTCTCACGTGGGCAAAAGGAACACCTATGTGAGAATGCTGTTCATCGACTACAGCTCAGTGTTCAACACCATAGTGCCCTCGAAGCTCATCACTAAGCTAAGGACTCTGGGACTAAATACCTCCCATCTGCAACTGGATCCTGGACTTCCTGATGGGCCGCCCCCAGGTGGTAAGAGTAGCCAACAACACGTCTGCCACGCTGATCCATAACATTGGGGCCCCTCAGGGGTGTGTACTTAGTCCCCTCCTGTTTTCCCTGTTCACCCACGACTGCGTGGCTAAACATGACTCCAACACCATCATTAAGTTTGCTGACGACACAACAGTGGTAGACCTGATCACCGACAACGATGAGACAGCCTATAGGGAGGAGGTCAGAGCACTGGCAGTGTGGTGCCATGACAACAACCTCTCCCTCAATATGAGCAAGACCACGGAGCTGAACGTAGACTACAGGAAAAGGCGGTCCGAACAGGGCTGTAGTGGAGCGGGTCGAGAGTTTCAAGTTCCTTGGTGTCCACATCAACAACAAACTATCATGGTCCAAACATACCAAGCCAGTTGTGAAGAGGGCATAACAAAAAAAATCCCCCTCAGGAGACTGAAAAGATTTGGCATGGGTCGCCAGATCCTCTAAAGGTTCTACAGCTGCACCATCGAGAGCATCCTGACCGGTTGCGTCACCGCCTGGTATAGCAACTGCTCGGCATCTGACCGTAAGGTGCTACAGAGGGTAGTGCGAACGGCCCAGTACATCACTGGGGCCAAGCTTCCTGCCATCCAGAACCTATATAATAGGCGGTGTCAGAGGAAAGCCCACCCAAGTCCTAGGCTGTTTTCTCTGCTACCGCACGGCAAGCGGTACCGAAGCGCCAAGTCTAGGACCAAAAGGCTCCTCAACAGCTTCTACCCCCAAGCCATTAGACTGCTGAACAATTCATAAAAATCACCACCGGACAATTTACATTGACCCCCCCTTCTACACTGCTGCAACACGCTGTTTGTTTGTTACCTATGCATAGTCACTTCGCCCCCACCTACATGTACAGATTACCTTAACTAGCCTGTACCCCTGCACACTGACTCAGTACCGGTGCCCCCTGTATATAGCCTCGTTATTGTTATTCTTATTGTGTTACTTTTTATTATTACTCTTTATTTTATCCTACTTGGTAAATATTTTATATATATTTATTTATATATTTATTTATATTTATGTTATATTTTTATTCTTGATTTCTTTCGTTTGGCTTTTTGGAATGTGAGTGTATTGTTTTGTATCGCTACAATAGGTATTATTACTGCATTGTTGGAGCTAGAAACACAAGCATTTTGCTCAAACAATAAACTTTGATTTGTTTTTTGATGTGATGTAATAGCTCTGCCTCATGCATATTTCTTTTTGAAGGTTACAAAGTGTCTTTGCGTTGCATCACTTCAAGTCTTCATAGTGTTCCATGGTTTCTCCCATATGGTATTGATTCATGTCGTCCTTAGGCAGCTTTCCATTGACCAGGCTTATTAGACAAAAGCAATGTCACAAAAACAAATACATTGTAACACGGGTAAACATAGACAACAGTTGTTTCTGTTCGACAACGGTGGATTTTTCTTTTGTGAACTGTCTTTATTGTGTGTGTGTGTGTGTGTGTGTGTGTGTGTGTGTGTGTGTGTGTGTGTGTGTGTGTGTGTGTGTGTGTGTGTGTGTAGGTGTGTCACAGTTCTGATTCCATTTGGTTTCCATAACAACAGGTATACAATGTAGTCTTCAATACAATGTAATTAAATGATGAATGACTATCATCCTACTCAGTCAATTATATCCATATTTGATTATGTTTGATTTGCATTTGATGTGAATTTGCGTAGAAATGGGGCCAATTTCAGTAAATTAGTAGGTGTTACAAGTCGCGTCCTGCTGTTTTCAACAATGCCATTCTATTAAAACACAAGGTTCCCAAGTAACTGTACACCCATATAACCTTACTATCAAGGCTGCTACAGTACACGTCCAACTGGAAGTTGGAGCTTCTGCAAGGCACACATTCCAGCTTCCACCGGAAGAGAGAGTCTTGTCTAGTCTTGAGGAGCTTCTCTCTCCTCAGCTGCTGCTGTGCTAATTGTGGCGGCAACGGGAGGCGCTGTGAGGGAGTCTGGCGCTGGCCAGATGGAGGGAAGGTGGTTCAAATTGATTCCTTGCATTAGTCTTCATTAAGACCCCCTGGGCTCTGGGGCTCACTGCATGTGCCGGGTGCCTCCTACTGGATGGAGAGAGGGGGAGAGAGAGAGATGCCCTCAGGGTTCTGCTGTGATGAGGTCCTGGTTAATAGAGAGGGGTGATGAAGATAGCGGTGCAGTGCTAGGTGTGAGTGTGTGTGTGTTTGCATGTGTGTATGAATGTGTGTGAGGGGGGACAGAGAGAGGGATTTGAAGGTAACTAACTAACAGTGCTATCATCTTCTGTTTCTGTGTGTATGCATGCATGAGTGGGAGCTTGTGTTGTATTCATGAGGACACTGTATTTACCCTTTAGGGTCTCCACACTCCCTGCATCACTTCTCAACTTCTCCCTCTTCACTCCTGTCCCCATCACAAACCTCAATCCCCTCACCTCCTCTCTGCCTCCTCCTGCCTCACCTCCTCTCTGCCTCCTCTTTCCTCACCTCCTCTCTGCCTCCTCCTTCCTCACCCCTCTCTGCCTCCTCCTCCTTCCTCACCCCTCTCTCCCTCCTCTTTCCTCACCTCCTCTCAGCCTCCTGCCTCACCTCCTCTCAGCCTCCTGCCTCACCTCCTCTCTGCCTCCTCCTTCCTCACCTCCTCTCTGCCTCCTCCTTCCTCACCTCCTCTCTGCCTCCTCCTCCTTCCTCACCCCTCTCTCCCTCCTCTTTCCTCACCTCCTCTCAGCCTCCTGCCTCACCTCCTCTCTGCCTCCTCTTTCCTCACCTCCTCTCTGCCTCCTCCTTCCTCACCTCCTCTCTGCCTCCTCCTTCCTCACTCCTCTCTGCCTGCTCCTTCCTCACTCCTCTCTGCCTCCTCCTCCTTCCTCACCCCTCTCTCCCTCCTCTTTCCTCACCTCCTCTCAGCCTCCTGCCTCACCTCCTCTCTGCCTCCTCTTTCCTCACCTCCTCTCTGCCTCCTCCTTCCTCACCTCTTCTCTGCCTCCTCCTCCTTCCTCACCCCTCTCTCCCTCCTCTTTCCTCACCTCCTCTCAGCCTCCTGCCTCACCTCCTCTCTGCCTCCTCTTTCCTCACCTCCTCTCTGCCTCCTCCTTCCTCACCTCCTCTCTGCCTCCTCCTTCCTCACCTCCTCTCTGCCTCCTCCTCCTTCCTCACCCCTCTCTCCCTCTACTCCTCTCTGCCTCCTCCTTCCTCACCTCCTCTCTGCCTCCTCTTTCCTCACCTCCTCTTTGTCTCCTCCTCCTTCCTCACCCCTCTCTCCCTCCTCCTTCCTCTACTCCTCTCTGCCTCCTCCTTCCTCACCTCCTCTCTGCCTCCTCTTTCCTCACCTCCTCTCTGCATCCTCCTCCTTCCTCCTTCCTCACCCTTCTCTCCCTCCTCCTTCCTCACATCCTCTCTGCCTCCTCTTTCCTCACCCCTCTCTTTCCTCACACACATATAGGCACCCCCCTCGTTACACACACACATATAGACACCCCCCTCCCATAACACAAACATATAGACACCCCCTCCCATAACACAAACATATAGACACCCCCTCCCATAACACAAACATATAGACACCCCCCTCCCATAACACAAACATATAGACACCCCCCTCCCATAACACAAACATATAGACACCCCCCCATAACACAAACATATAGACACCCCCCCATAACACAAACATATGGACACCCCCTCCCATAACACAAACATATAGACACCCCCCTCCCATTACACAAACATATAGACACCCCCTCCCATAACACAAATATACTCCATACTCTCTCACTGCACACCACATTCCTCAGATGAAATGAACCAGACACGTATACATAAACAAGCGATCCTCATGTAGCCCTGTGAGATTTATGCATGTGAATCCACAGAGCGTTTTTTAATGACGGATTTGTCAGCCCGGATAAGCGCTGCTCGGCACGCGGTGAGGGACTGGCATGGGGCGGTCGTGGCTGCCGCATAGTGAGTTAGCGTGCAAGTCGTTGGTGGGAGGTTGCGAGGTTTGCTTGATGTTCTGTCGCTCATTCATGCCACGTTACCTGGATTACATAGACAAGGGGGCTTAGAGACGCTTCAATGGTAACCCTTACTTTGGTCTGTCACAGAAAAGCATGGAAAAGAGGAGAAGAGACTCTTTCGCTCTCTCAACCGCACTCAATCCCCTCATCATTTATTTCTTGCTTCCTGTTGTTTGCCTTGCCCTGTTTCTCCATCCCCTCTTTCCCCTCTCTATATTCCCTGTCCTGTATAGCTCTCTTTCTCTCTCTCTCCCTCCCTCCCTCCCTCTCTCTCTCGCTGTCTCTATGTCTCACCATCCCTCCATTCTTTTTGCTTTCACCACTCTCACCTCCCTGTCACTGCACCGCTCCCTCCCTCATCTCCTCTCTGTGGAGCTTACTGTGTGTATGTCTCCATGCTTACAGTACCTTGGCCTCAGATCATTGGAGTAGAGGACTTTACTGTCATACAGAGCCATGGAGATGACTCACTACTTCCTACACACTCTGCATCCCAAATGGCACCCTATTCCCTACATACTGCACTGCTTTTGACCATGGCCCTATGTGTGTCTATAGGCCCTAGTCAAAAGTAGCATACTATATTTATTTATTTAACCTTTATTTCACTTTAAACTTTATTTAATACCCCCATATAGGGCATAGGGTGCCATTTGGGATGTAGTCAGTGACTATTGATTATTTTCCTCCTACTGTACCAACAACTGGATGACTCCATAGTCTACGTCTTTAGAATCCAACTGGATGACTGCATAGTCCACGTCTTTAGAATCCAACTGGATGACTCCATAGTCTACGTCTTTAGAATCCAACTGGATGACTGCATAGTCCACGTCTTTAGAATCCAACTGGATGACTGCATAGTCCACGTCTTTAGAATCCAACTGGATGACTGCATAGTCTACGTCTTTAGAATCCAACTGGATGACTGCATAGTCCACGTCTTTAGAATCCAACTGGATGACTTCATCGTCTACGTCCTTAGAATCCAACTGGATGACTGCATAGTCTACGTCTTTAGAATCCAACTGGATGACTGCATAGTCCACGTCTTTAGAATCCAACTGGATGACTGCATAGTCCACGTCTTTAGAATCCAACTGGATGACTGCATAGTCTACGTCTTTAGAATCCAACTGGATGACTGCATAGTCTACGTCTTTAGAATCCAACTGGATGACTGCATAGTCTACATCTTTAGAATCCAACTGGATGACTCCATAGTCTATGTCTTTAGAATCCAACTGGATGACTTCATCGTCTACGTCCTTGAACCCAACTGGATGACTGCATAGTCTACGTCTTTAGAATCCAACTGGATGACTGCATAGTCTACGTCTTTAGAATCCAAATGGATGACTTCATCGTCTACGTCCTTAGAATCCAACTGGATGACTCCATAGTCTATGTCTTTAGAATCCAACTGGATGACTCCATAGTCTACATCTTTAGAATCCAACTGGATGACTGCATAGTCTACGTCTTTAGAATCCAACTGGATGACTGCATAGTCTACGTCTTTAGAATCCAACTGGATGACTCCATAGTCTACATCTTTAGAATCCAACTGGATGACTGCATAGTCTACGTCCTTAGAATCCAACTGGATGACTCCATAGTCTATGTCTTTAGAATCCAACTGGATGACTGCATAGTCTACATCTTTAGAATCCAACTGGATGACTGCATAGTCTACAACTTTAGAATCCAACTGGATGACTGCATAGTCTATTTCTTTAGAATCCAACTGGATGACTCCATAGTCTACGTCTTTAGAATCCAACTGGATGACTCCATAGTCTACGTCTTTAGATTCCAACTGGATGACTGCATAGTCCACGTCTTTAGATTCCAACTGGATGACTGCATAGTCTACGTCTTTGGAATCCAACTGGATGACTGCATAGTCTAGTTCTTTAGACACAGAGTTACCTCTGCTGCAGAGGATAAGTTCATTAGAGTTACCAGCGTCAGAAATTGCAGGCCAAATAAATGCTTCACAGAGTTCTAGTAACAGACACATCTGAACATCAACTGTTCAGAGGAGACTGCGTGGATCAGGCCTTCGTGGTTGAATTGCTGCAAAGAATACCACTACTAAAGGACACCAATAAGAAGAGGAGACTCTTTTGGGCCAATAAACATGAGCAATGGAAATTAGACTGGTGGAAATCTGTCCTTTGGTCTAATTAGTCCAGACACCACTGTGTCTTTGTGAGATGCAGAGTAGGGGAACGGATGATCTCCACATGTGTGGTTCCTACCGTGAAGCATGGAGGAGGTGTGATGGTGTGGGGGTGCTTTGTTGGTGAGACTGTCAGTGATTTATTTAGAATTCACGGCACACTTAACCAGCATGGGTACCACAGCATTCTGCAGCGATACATCATCCCATCTGCTCTTAGTGGGAGCAGTGGCGACCTGTCATTCAGGGCAGGTGGGGCAGAGCCCCATCTGTTCTGAGCACCACATTTTTAGCAAAATAGATTAAAAAAAATATCTATAATTTAACTTTTTTGGGCTTGTCTGTTTTGGATGTTGTTTTGGCATTAATACATGTCACATATCAGTTTGCAAACAATGTAAAATAAATATATATATTATTGAGTTAATAAAGCCGCATAAGAACATGGTCTCTTTCTTTTTCTAGAGAAAGACAGCTCCAAAATGCAGGTGTTTCAGCCTAGCTCAGTACATTCTGTGGTGGTGGGGAGAGCCAGCAGAAAATAGGAGCATTGCGCCGTGATTGGCTCAGTGTTCTTTCACTCATGGGGATTCTACATCATCGCCAAGATGAAGTCCTTAATAAGGGTAGACATCCAACATGTCAGGCCTTTGGGTCCTGCCATAGAGTTATATTACAAGTGCCCTTCCAAGAAGGCTCAAGGTCATTGGCCACAGATAAAATGACGTCAAATCACGTTATTTGTACAGTAGCTATGATTGGACTGATCATGTCAACATCTTACTTTCAAATTCTTAGCTAGCAGCCATCAAGTCGACAATCTATTGGCAAATCCTTTTTAATCCTTGTCATATGAAGAGAAATAATGAAGAGAAATTATATATAAAACGTATCGGTGCTCATCGGCCATTGGACATAAACGTTACACAACAAGTTGGAAATCGCAAATTCAACAATGAGTGGTTTGGAAGGAATCGTATCAGTGGCTAACCGCAAGCGTTGCAACTGGGAAGTGGGGAATAAACAAGCTCAGACTGGTAAAATACGTTTTGAACGGTCATCCAACTCGGAATTGTAAATCTTTCTCTTTCTTTGATGGTTAAATTTGCCCATGAAAGACCGCCGCGCCACCTTCCTGTTCAAGTGATCACAGCAAGGTGAGTCCAAAAATGTCTTATATGCTGCTGCATAAATGATGTAATATGCCAGGGAGATATGTATATGTAGCTAAGAAAGTAATACTAAGTGTATGTTGTGTAGTCAGCTGTTAGTAGCCCATGTGCCTCACCATAATTAATTGGTTTATTTTTACCTCTTATTTTACTGTTCTGACTCGGTGAGGCACATGTAGCCTATAGCCTGTTTTTGAGAAATGTCATCATCTTATATTGTAAGAGCTTTCATTGTCTGCTCATATGCCTCCTTTCTTTATCCTATGGTTCTGATACTTTAAATACTTTAAGAGCAGCCCATGTTCTGGTTTCTGTCACTGTAAATTTCAAGTGCTGAACACATAGTTATATTGATTACGTCTTAGCTCGCTCATTAATGTCTTAATCGAAATTACGGAATGCCCTTTATTCGCTCATCGTTCCCTTATGCCATCGTTTGTACATCTCAATTGTGAGTAGAAACCACATTTGTTTTAGCAAGTCAGCCATATATAAGCTATGTTTTTGAAAAAGGCAGTAAATGAGGCTGAATGAACTGTTTGGCTACCAGACAAGGCTCCGCTGATAGCCAGGGTAGCGGTGGTAAGGTGTTGGGACTGCTGTTGGGACAGCTTTATGTAGGCCCTGACAGTTTGTGGGCACCGCCTGTCGCCGTTATAGTGCAATTAATGTATTGTTTAGTGTTGTGTTGTGTAGTGTAGTGGCTTTGCTGGCATGCATCTAAAACATGTATATTTTATCATTTGCTCCACTAAGATTTACATGCTAAAATCGCCACTGAGTGGGACTATAATTTTTTTTCAACAGGACAATGACCCAACACCACCTCAGGCTGTGTAAGGACTATTTGACCAAGAAGGAGAGTGATGGAGTGCTGCAGCAGATGACCTGGCCTCCACAATCACGCAACCTAAACCCAATTGAGATGGTTTGGGAGGAGTTGGACCAACTCCTTCACAGAGTGAAGGAAAAGCAGCCAACAAGTGCTCAGCATATGTGAGAACTCCTTCAAGATTGTTAGAAAAGCATTCCTCATGAAGCTGGTTGAGAGAATGCCAAGATTTTGCAAACCTGTCATCAGCGCAAAGTGTGGCTACTTTGAAGAATCAAAAATATTAAATATAACACTTTTTAGGTTACTACATGATTCCATGTGTTATTTCATAGTTTTGATGTCTTCACTATTATTCTACAATGTAGAAAATAGTAAAAATAAAGAAAAACCCTTGAAAGAGTAGGTGGGTCAAAACTTTTGAGTGGTACTGTATTTTTCATATCAAAAGATTCGGCCCACCCCCGAATCTCTACCTCCCACTATACTTATTGAAGATAAAAGATTGCAATAGATATATTTATTCACTATTAGTACATCAAATACTGTCTATGCATATTCTATGATTTTTCTACTTGAATGAATTAAAAAAGAATACATGTAACAGATTATCTACAAAAGGTTTGAAATTGCCCACTCTTCCCTCCTCCCGCTCTCCTTTCCTCTGTTTATGTTAATGCTAAGCCCAGCCCGAGGCTGGGACCTATAGCTCTTGTACATTCCATTCTATTTCATCTGATCCTGGGCCTGGGGATTTGGCAGGGCTCTGAACACAAAGCGCCACCGTGTCCGTCTTTTGATCTGACCTCAGCGCAGCGTTTACATCTGCTGAATATGCCTATGAAGCCCGGGGCCGACTCTGCCTCTGCATAGCATAAACACAGGGCTCCAAGGTGACCTTTACCTGACCTCAGTACAGCAGGTAGTGGATCTATATACTGCATTTCTAATGTATATGTTTTCACTTCCTTCTGTAGGCTGCTCCCCCCACCACTCTATATTTCTCTTTCTTTGTCTTTCTTTCTCTGACGGTTTTTTCCTCTTTCATTTGCACTATCTATTATCTCTGTTTAACCTCCTCTAATCCTTCATCCCCGTTACTGAGTACTCTCACACTAGTGCAGTTGTTCAAGGCCTAAATAAACAAAGAAATTCTCTAGCTCTCACCCTTTGTGTCCATCTCTCTTTCCCCATCTCACTGTCTGTCTATCTGTCACTGCCTTTGTCTCTCACTCCTTCCCTCCCAGCTTCTCCCTCCTCCTCTTTCCAACCCGCATCTCTCTCTCTGTCGCTCTCTCTCCCTCTCTCTCTGTCTGTCAGCCAAATGAAGTGTGAATGGTGAAAAGGTACCAAGGTGTAGAAGTCTTGATATTGCCTATTCCCATCTTGCCTCGCCGTGGACAGGTCTCTGCCCAATGACCACAGGGACCAGCATGAGTCACAGACCGCCAGACATATTCATTCTTTATACTTGTGCTCTGACCAGCCGGCGCTACAGTATAAGGTGCCTTCCGGCAGGCTGTGGATGAAACGGTGTGAGGTTCTATTAATCAGCTACAGTCAAGAGAATCTAGGAAGTCTGCAAAGGCCACAGATACAGACACATCTATACACTCACAAGCATGCAGGCACACGTATTCGCATAGATATGCACACACACACACACACACATACACACATACACATGAACACACTCCCCCAGGCCTACAAAAACTTACCAACTAACATAAACATTCAACACACTTGTGCTACACACCAATTTCCAACATACCCGAACACAGACATGCACTAACACAGCGAACACAGGCATGCACTAACACAGTGAACACAGACATGCACTAACACAGTGAACACAGACATGCACTAACACAGTGAACACAGACATGCACTAACACAGTGAACACAGACATGCACTAACACAGTGAACACAGAAATGCACTAACACAGTGAACACAGACATGCACTAACACAGTGAATACAGACATGCACTAACACAGCGAACACAGACATGCACTAACACAGTGAACACAGAAATGCACTAACACAGTGAACACAGAAATGCACTAACACAGTGAACACAGACATGCACTAACACAGTGAACACAGAAATGCACTAACACAGTGAACACAGACATGCACTAACACAGTGAACACAGAAATGCACTAACACAGTGAACACAGACATGCACTAACACAGTGAATACAGACATGCACTAACACAGCGAACACAGACATGCACTAACACAGTGAACACAGAAATGCACTAACACAGTGAACACAGAAATGCACTAACACAGTGAACACAGACATGCACTAACACAGTGAACACAGACATGCACTAACACAGTGAACACAGAAATGCACTAACACAGTGAACACAGACATGCACTAACACAGTGAACACAGACATGCACTAACACAGTGAACACAGAAATGCACTAACACAGTGAACACAGACATGCACTAACACAGTGAACACAGAAATGCACTAACACAGTGAACACAGAAATGCACTAACACAGTGAACACAGACATGCACTAACACAGTGAACACAGACATGCACTAACACAGTGAACACAGACATGCACTAACACAGTGAACACAGACATGCACTAACACAGCGAACACAGACATGCACTAACACAGTGAACACAGACATGCACTAACACAGTGAACACAGACATGCACTAACACAGTGAACACAGACATGCACTAACACAGTCAACACAGACATGCACTAACACAGTCAACACAGACATGCACTAACACAGTGAACACAGACATGCACTAACACAGTCAACACAGACATGCACTAACACAGTCAACAGAGACATGCACTAACACAGTGAACACAGACATGCACTAACACAGTGAACACAGAAATGCACTAACACAGTGAACACAGAAATGCACTAACAAAGCGGACACAGACATGCACTAACACAGTCAACAGAGACATGCACTAACACAGTGAACACATACATGCACTAACACAGTGAACACAGAAATGCACTAACACAGTGAACACAGACATGCACTAACACAGTCAACACAGACATGCACTAACACAGTGAATACAGACATGCACTAACACAGTGAACACAGACATGCACTAACACAGTGAATACAGACATGCACTAACACAGTCAACACAGACATGCACTAACACAGTCAACACAGACATGCACTAACACAGTCAACACAGACATGCACTAACAAAGCCACATAATTAGCAAGATAATGCAGTTGTAATTAAGGGTGCACCCTCGCTCAAAGAGCTAGCAGGCAGATGTTTCATTAGTGGTGGTGGGGCAGAGGAACATAACAGATGCCTGGGGTCAGCAGTCAGCAGGCTAGGGAGATAGAGTCTAAGACAACGCAAAGACTTGTTTGTCTTGTTCACAGAACAGATATGATCGGATTAGTCACAAGTAAGGTGTTTAATCATAAATAAATTGAATATTGAATGCCGTTTGACAATATACGTACTTACACACACATGAAGCACACCAGAATGCAGACGCAATACACACAGTGCATACACTCACGCACACGCAAGAAGCACACACACATACACGTACACTCCCCTCCACAAGCCACTTCTTCTCTCAGTGAATCCATGACCTTATTGAAGGAGAATTTAGGTTTGAGTTGAAAATGCGCGTTTTTATGGTCCCAACAACGCTGTTAAATGTTTACTGCTCACTGAGCTCCCTAAAGCCAGACAAAGCTTTCCATATTTCAGCTGGGAGAGGAATAGGACAGCATCTGAGATAAAGAGAGAGAGATCATCCTTCAGAGAGAGAGAGAGAGAGAGATCATCCTTCAGAGAGAGAGATAGAGATAGAGATTCAGAGAGAGAGAGAGATCATCCTTCAGAGAGAGAGGGAGATCCACCCTCAGAGAGAGAGAGCGAGAGAGATCATCCTTCAGAGAGAGAGAGAGAGATCATCCTTCAGAGAGAGAGATAGAGATAGAGATTCAGAGAGAGAGAGAGAGAGATCATCCCTCAGAGAGAGAGAGCGAGAGAGATCATCCTTCAGAGAGAGAGAGGTAGAGCGATTCAGAGAGACAGAGAGACCATCCTTCAGAGAGAGAGGGAGTTCATCCAGAGAGAGAGAGAGAGAGAGAGAGAGAGAGAGAGAGAGAGAGAGAGAGAGAGAGAGAGAGAGAGAGAGAGAGAGAGAGAGAGAGAGAGAGAGAGAGAGGGCAAAAAGAGAGAGAGAGAGAGAGAGATCATCCTTCAGAGAGAGAGGGAGATCATCCCTCAGAGAGAGAGAGGTAGAGAGATTCAGAGAGACAGAGAGATCATCGTTCAGAGAGAGAGGGAGATCATCCCTCAGAGAGATAGGTAGAGAGATTCAGATAGACAGAGAGATCATCCTTCAGAGAGAGAGGGAGATCATCCCTCAGAGAGAGACAAAGAGATCATCCTTCAGAGAGAGAGATAGAGATTCAGAGAGAGAGAGATCATCCTTCAGAGAGAGATGGAGATCATCCCTCAGAGAGAGAGAGCGAGAGAGATCATCCTTCAGAGAGAGAGGGAGTTAATCCAGAGAGAGAGAGAGAGAGAGAGAGAGAGAGAGAGAGAGAGAGAGAGATAGAGATAGAGAGAGAGATCATCCTTCAGAGAGAGAGGGAGATCATCCCTCAGAGAGAGAGAGGTAGAGAGATTCAGAGAGACAGAGAGATCATCGTTCAGAGAGAGAGGGAGATCATCCCTCAGAGAGATAGGTAGAGAGATTCAGATAGACAGAGAGATCATCCTTCAGAGAGAGAGGGAGATCATCCCTCAGAGAGAGAAAAAGAGATCATCCTTCAGAGAGAGAGATAGAGATAGAGATTCAGAGAGAGAGAGATCATCCTTCAGAGAGAGAGGGAGATCATCCCTCAGAGAGAGAGAGCGAGAGAGATCATCCTCCAGAGAGAGAGAGAGAGAGATCATCCTTCAGAGAGAGAGATAGAGATAGAGATTCAGAGAGAGAGAGATCATCCCTCAGAGAGAGAGAGCGAGAGAGACCATCCTTCAGAGAGAGAGGGAGTTCATCCAGAGAGAGAGAGAGAGAGAGAGAGAGAGAGAGAGAGAGAGAGAGAGAGAGAGAGAGAGAGAGAGAGAGAGAGAGAGAGAGAGAGAGAGAGAGAGAGAGAGAGGGCAAAAAGAGAGAGAGAGAGAGAGAGATCATCCTTCAGAGAGAGAGGGAGATCATCCCTCAGAGAGAGAGAGGTAGAGAGATTCAGAGAGACAGAGAGATCATCGTTCAGAGAGAGAGGGAGATCATCCCTCAGAGAGATAGGTAGAGAGATTCAGATAGACAGAGAGATCATCCTTCAGAGAGAGAGGGAGATCATCCCTCAGAGAGAGACAAAGAGATCATCCTTCAGAGAGAGAGATAGAGATTCAGAGAGAGAGAGATCATCCTTCAGAGAGAGATGGAGATCATCCCTCAGAGAGAGAGAGCGAGAGAGATCATCCTTCAGAGAGAGAGGGAGTTAATCCAGAGAGAGAGAGAGAGAGAGAGAGAGAGAGAGAGAGAGAGATAGAGATAGAGAGAGAGATCATCCTTCAGAGAGAGAGGGAGATCATCCCTCAGAGAGAGAGAGGTAGAGAGATTCAGAGAGACAGAGAGATCATCGTTCAGAGAGAGAGGGAGATCATCCCTCAGAGAGATAGGTAGAGAGATTCAGATAGACAGAGAGATCATCCTTCAGAGAGAGAGGGAGATCATCCCTCAGAGAGAGACAAAGAGATCATCCTTCAGAGAGAGAGATAGAGATAGAGATTCAGAGAGAGAGAGATCATCCTTCAGAGAGAGAGGGAGATCATCCCTCAGAGAGAGAGAGCGAGAGAGATCATCCTCCAGAGAGAGAGAGAGAGAGATCATCCTTCAGAGAGAGAGATAGAGATAGAGATTCAGAGAGAGAGAGATCATCCCTCAGAGAGAGAGAGCGAGAGAGATCATCCTTCAGAGAGAGAGGGAGTTCATCCAGAGAGAGAGAGAGAGAGAGAGGAGAGAGAGAGAGAGAGAGAGAGAGAGAGAGAGAGAGAGAGAGAGAGAGAGAGAGAGAGAGAGAGAGAGAGAGAGAGAGAGAGAGAGAGAGAGAGAGAGATAGAGAGAGAGGGAGATCATCCTTCAGAGAGAGAGGGAGATCATCCCTCAGAGAGAGAGAGGTAGAGAGATTCAGAGAGACAGAGAGATCATCGTTCAGAGAGAGAGGGAGATCATCCCTCAGAGAGATAGGTAGAGAGATTCAGATAGACAGAGAGATCATCCTTCAGAGAGAGAGGGAGATCATCCCTCAGAGAGAGACAAAGAGATCATCCTTCAGAGAGAGAGATCATCCTTCAGAGAGAGAGGGAGATCATCCCTCAGAGAGAGAGAGGTAGAGAGATTCAGAGAGACAGAGAGATCATCGCTCAGAGAGGGAGATCATCCCTCAGAGAGAGAGGTAGAGAGATTCAGAGAGACAGAGAGATCATCCTTCAGAGAGAGAAAGGAGATCATCCCTCAGAGAGAGACAAAGAGATCATCCTTCAGAGAGAGAGGGAGAGAGAATGAATTAGAGGCTGTTTCAACTTTTAAAAGCACTTCATAACCATTCATGTGGAATGAGAGAGAGAGAGAGAGAGAAAACTTTCTTCAGAGAGAGAGAGAAAGAGAGAGAAAATAAGAGCCTGTTTCGACTTTTAAGGCACTTTGTTCACCAGGCTAAACAGATGAGTATTACAAAAGAATGAGAGAGAGAACAATAGGATTTGTCCCGTCACCAACCTGAGAGACAGAGACGGTGGATAAACAACACCTAATTGATTTCTTCTCTCTCCTCTCCTCTACATTTTCTCATTACTTCTCCTCATTTGGTTCTCCTAAGTGTTGTTGTCAAGGTTATTGCTATTATGGCTCCTAACTATGTCTGTGTACCTGCGTCTGCCTCACCAGTATAGTCTAGTTCATCACTTGTAACACTCTTTTTGGGTTTTCACAACATCTTTTATTCATTGCCAATAAAGCATAATGAAGTCGAAATTGAATTGATAGAGTGAGTGTGTGTGTGTGAGAGAGAGAGAGAGCGAGGGAGGAAGAGAGAGAGAGAGATGCAGAGAGAGAGAGATCTGAGAGAGAGAGAGGGAGGGAGAGAGAGAGAGAGATGCAGAGAGAGAGAGATCTGAGAGAGAGAGAGGGAGGGAGAGAGAGATGCAGAGAGAGATAGAGAGAGAGATATCTGAGAGAGATAGAGAAAGATCGGAGAGAGAGAAATAGTGAGAGAGAGGGAGAGAGAGATAGTGAGAGAGAGGGAGAGAGAGAGATAGTGAGAGAGAGAGAGAAAGAGAGAGAGAGAGAGAGAGAGAGAGCGAGGGAGGAAGGAAGAGAGAGAGAGATGCAGAGAGAGAGAGAGATCTGAGAGAGAGAGAGGGAGGGAGAGAGAGATGCAGAGAGAGGTAGAGAGAGAGATATCTGAGAGAGATAGAGAAAGATCGGAGAGAGAGAAATAGTGAGAGAGAGGGAGAGAGAGATAGTGAGAGAGAGGGAGAGAGAGAGATAGTGAGAGAGAGAGAGAGAAAGAGAGAGAGAGAGAGAGAGAGAGAGAGAGAGAGAAATATATATCATGGGGAAACATTGGGATGGAGAGAGATCAATAGACATCAGTAAACAAAAGAGATCTGATATGGTTGTATCTATTCTTCCAAGAGATTTAATAGATCAAACAAAATATTGTCATATTCTACATGGATGATTGGATCAATGGGCTCCTATTGGCTGTGTTAGGTTGTTGCCTGCAGTGCAGCAGTGGTTGGATACAGCATGCAAATACTCATCCTTCCTCACCTGTGTTGTGCTGAGTGAAAGGGATGTATCTGGGTTGAGCTTTGTTCTTCTGCTGGGAGATTTAGAGCCCTCATGTCCTTGAGTACTGCACAGTTTCCTGGTTTACCCTGGCATATGTGGAAACTATGCCCGACTGAGCACATCAACCAACCTGTCCGTGGAAAATGGCGTCCCAACGGCAGGGGCATAGACAAC
Source organism: Salvelinus fontinalis (assembly GCF_029448725.1). Taxonomy (NCBI): domain Eukaryota; kingdom Metazoa; phylum Chordata; class Actinopteri; order Salmoniformes; family Salmonidae; genus Salvelinus; species Salvelinus fontinalis. The sequence goes on along the minus strand of NC_074675.1, from coordinate 9,835,249 downwards.
AGAAGCAAGCTGTTCAGTCTGGCAGTAACAGCTTCCAAAAGAGTCTGATGCCCTCTCGCCAACCTCAGTCAGTGCTCCCCTTACCCACCCATGACCTCTCTGTGTCCTCTTTGACATCTTGCCCGAAATCGCCCCTTTGCCCACACCTTCATTCTCACCCGGCATAGTCCTTTAGTGATTCACTTCCTCATCCAAACCCTCTCAAAGCCCCTTTACCTTATCTACCCGTCTCTGATGATAGTAGTACACATGGACATCAAACAGGTGTTTCTAGTTTTCCCAGAGAAACTCACTGTATTTAACTCACCACAGTACTGGTTGATATGGGCATTGAACCCACGACCTTGTTCATGCCCCAAAAGTTAGAGACATATACATCTTTATTTCCTTTCATTTCTACTCTCCTCCCCTCATTATCCCCGTGTTCCTCTCACCCATCCTCCTACTTTCCTTCCTCAGTTCATCCATTTGACATCCCTCCCGTATCAATTTGGTAGCCACTTACATCTCTCTCTCTCCTTATTTTAATGGATCTCTGGCCCTCTCATGTCTGGGAGACCTGGGTCAGTAACATACTTCAAACCCACTCTCACCTCTCTACCCAAAATCTTTATCTGGCCTAACTCAAGGATAGAGCTTTTTAGTAAAGTTGTTCTTCTACCTTTCTCTTACATCCACCTCTACCTCTGCCACCTCTACCTCTGCCACCTCTACCTCTACCACCTCTACCTCTGCCACCTCTACCTCTGCCTCCTCTACCTCTGCCACCTCTACCTCTCCCACCTCTACCTCTACCACCTCTACCTCTGCCACCTCTACATCTACCACCTCTACCTCTGCCACCTCTACCTCTACCACCTCTACCTCTGCCACCTCTACCTCTACCACCTCTACCTCTACCACCTCTACCTCTGCCACCTCTACCTCTACCTCTGCCACCTCTACCTCTGCCACCTCTACCTCTGCCACCTCTACCTCTGCCTCCTCTACCTCTGCCACCTCTACCTCTGCCACCTCTACCTCTGCCTCCTCTACCTCTGCCACCTCTACCTCTGCCACCTCTACCTCTGCCACCTCTACCTCTGCCACCTCTACCCCTACCACCTCTACCTCTACCTCTGCCACCTCTACCTCTGCCACCTCTACCTCTACCACCTCTACCTCTACCACCTCTACCTCTGCCACCTCTACCTCTGCCACCTCTACCTCTGCCACCTCTACCTCTACCACCTCTACCTCTGCCTCCTCTACCTCTGCCACCTCTACCTCTACCACCTCTACCTCTGCCACCTCTACCTCTGCCACCTCTACCTCTACCACCTCTACCTCTGCCACCTCTACCTCTGCCACCTCTACCTCTACCACCTCTACCTCTGCCACCTCTACCTCTGCCACCTCTACCTCTACCACCTCTACCTCTACCACCTCTACCTCTGCCACCTCTACCTCTACCACCTCTACCTCTACCACCTCTACCTCTACCACCTCTACCTCTGCCTCCTCTACCTCTGCCACCTCTACCTCTACCACCTCTACCTCTGCCACCTCTACCTCTGCCACCTCTACCTCTACCACCTCTACCTCTGCCACCTCTACCTCTGCCACCTCTACCTCTACCACCTCTACCTCTGCCACCTCTACCTCTGCCACCTCTACCTCTACCACCTCTACCTCTGCCACCTCTACCTCTACCACCTCTACCTCTGCCACCTCTACCTCTGCCACCTCTACCTCTACCACCTCTACCTCTGCCACCTCTACCTCTGCCACCTCTACCTCTACCACCTCTACCTCTACCACCTCTACCTCTACCACCTCTACCTCTGCCACCTCTACCTCTACCACCTCTACCTCTGCCACCTCTACCTCTGCCACCTCTACCTCTACCACCTCTACCTCTACCACCTCTACCTCTGCCTCCTCTACCTCTACCACCTCTACCTCTGCCACCTCTACCTCTGCCACCTCTACCTCTGCCACCTCTACCTCTGCCACCTCTACCTCTACCACCTCTACCTCTACCACCTCTACCTCTACCACCTCTACCTCTGCCACCTCTACCTCTGCCACCTCTACCTCTGCCACCTCTACCTCTACCACCTCTACCTCTGCCACCTCTACCTCTACCACCTCTACCTCTGCCACCTCTACCTCTACCTCTGCCACCTCTACCTCTACCACCTCTACCTCTGCCACCTCTACCTCTGCCACCTCTACCTCTGCCACCTCTACCTCTACCTCTGTCACCTCTACCTCTACCACCTCTACCTCTGCCACCTCTACCCCTACCACCTCTACCTCTGCCATCTCTACCTCTGCCACCTCTACCTCTGCCACCTCTACCTCTACCACCTCTACCTCTACCATCTCTACCTCTGCCACCTCTACCTCTGCCACCTCTACCTCTGCCACCTCTACCTCTGCCTCCTCTACCTCTGCCACCTCTACATCTACCACCTCTACCTCTGCCACCTTTACCTCTACCACCTCTAGCTCTACCACCTCTACATCTACCACCTCTACCTCTGCCACCTCTACCTCTGCCACCTCTACCTCTCCCACCTCTACCTCTGCCACCTCTACCTCTGCCACCTCTACCTCTGCCACCTCTACCTCTGCCACCTCTACCTCTGCCACCTCTACCTCTACCACCTCTACCTCTGCCACCTCTACCTCTGCCTCCTCTACCTCTGCCACCTCTACCTCTACCACCTCTACCTCTACCACCTCTACCTCTGCCACCTCTACCTCTGCCACCTCTACCTCTGCCACCTCTACCTCTGCCACCTCTACCTCTACCTCTGCCACCTCTACCTCTACCACCTCTACCTCTACCACCTCTACCTCTGCCACCTCTACCTCTACCACCTCTACCTCTGCCACCTCTACCTCTACCACCTCTACCTCTACCACCTCTACCTCTGCCACCTCTACCTCTGCCACCTCTACCTCTACCACCTCTACCTCTACCTCTGCCACCTCTACCTCTACCACCTCTACCTCTACCACCTCTACCTCTGCCACCTCTACCTCTGCCACCTCTACCTCTACCACCTCTACCTCTACCTCTGCCACCTCTACCTCTACCACCTCTACCTCTACCACCTCTACCTCTGCCACCTCTACCTCTGCCACCTCTACCTCTACCACCTCTACCTCTACCACCTCTACCTCTGCCACCTCTACCTCTACCACCTCTACCTCTGCCACCTCTACCTCTACCACCTCTACCTCTGCCACCTCTACCTCTACCACCTCTACCTCTGCCATCTCTACCTCTACCACCTCTACCTCTGCCTCCTCTACCTCTGCCACCTCTACCTCTGCCACCTCTACCTCTGCCACCTCTACCTCTGCCAACTCTGCCTCTATCCTCCTTGTTCTCTCTCTCTCTCTCTACATTTACGTTTACATTTAAGTCATTTAGCAGACGCTCTTATCCAGAGCGACTTACAAATTGGTGCATTCACCTTATGATATCCAGTGGAACAACCACTTTACAATAGTGCATCTAAATCTTTTAAGGGGGGGGGGTTAGAAGGATTACTTTATCCTATCCTAGGTATTCCTTACTATTCCTCTTCATCCCCCCCCCCCTCTCTCTCTCTCTCTCTCTCTCTCTCTCTCTCTGTTGGGACAGACAGTGAGATGAGTGGTCCATCTCTCCTCTCACCCTCTGATATCAGTCAGAAGAGTGGATCAAAGTCTTCCCGCTGACATTTATTGAAATACCACAGTGTCTGCCCACCTCTGTGGACTATCTTAACTAGCACAACCCCATTAAAGTTTCATCCCTCTACCAGGGACATTGCGAGTGGGGATGTTGTTATTTAGTCTAGCTCTGAGGGGAGGGGATAGGTGTAAACAACCTCTGTATGGAGGAGACACGTGTAGGTCCATAGACGCTCTTCTTCCTTTCCTATAGCCTTCTGCCATAATAATACCGTAGCGATGCCATCACAGGAGGTTCAGGGTTGTGTAGCTCTATGTGGCTCAAAGTGGCTTGATCTGCTCTCTGATAAATGCCTGGCCTTATCTAGAGGTCAAAGGTTTTCCAACATAGTGAAACTGTAAGAATCGGAGCCCTAATGGCGGTAATTTGTCTCTGTCATTTTGGATGGGCATTGGATTCCTTCACAGAGGAGGAAGCCATTCCGGGCCATAGTTAAGGGCCATCCTTTATGCTGGGCCCCAGTCATACATCATGGGAGTAATCTCATAGAAAACACAGAGAGAATATAAAGAGAACCATCTGAAAACCTCAAGGCTAATGGTCCAGCGCTCCATAAGACTGCTTCTAATCAACGTTCCCTGGAATGAGGTGTGGGTGTGTGTGTGTGTGGGTGTGGGTGTGGGTGTGTGTGGGTGTGGGTGGGTGTGTGTGTCTAATAGCAATGACTATTACCTATGTCAAGAAAGGAAGAAAAAAAGAGCCACACACACAGCAATAGCCATATAGCGGTGGTCCACGCCTCCCTACAGTAAGTATGATAAACGCAGGGAGATTATCGGTAACTCCTTGACTGGGGGGAAAAGCCTCACATTTCATGTAAATGACATGCCATGCCCAGCTGTCGGGAAGAAATGCTGTCAATCAATAACCCAGGACTCACTACAGCTGAACAGCAGTCATTTGATTCTATTTCCCCAGTTTGACCTTCCCAGTCATCACTACACACACACACACACACACACACACACACACACACACACACACACACACACACACACACACACACACACACACACACACACACACACACACACACACACACACACATACATGCATTCAAACAGACGTATGAATAAACGCAAACATATGCACACGCATAGACACACACACACACACACACACACACACACACACACACACACACACACACACACACACACACACACACACACACACACACACACACACACACACACACACACACACACACACACACACACACACACACATACATGCATTCAAACAGACGTATGAATAAACGCAAACATATGCACACGCATAGACACACACACACACACACACACACACACACACACACACACACACACACACACACACACACACACACACACACACACACACACACACACACACACACACACACACACACACACACACACACACACACACACACACACACACACACACACACACAGCATGTGTGAATGTACTACAGTGAGAGTGGTGGGAGCTCTTCTTCATGGAGTAATACATGTATATCCTCTGTCAGCAGCAGTGAAGGACAGAAGCATTGGTTTTGACTAGAACTAAAATTGCTGCGAAACACACATGCACACGCGCACACACACACGTGCGCACACACGCACATACCTCCAGCGAACGCACCAAAAATACCCCAACATGTGGCAATTTCATCCTAAAAAGATAAGTCCCCTTCACATAGAGGCAATATTCAGATGTAACAGAATATTGACACAACCACATAGCTCGAAATGAAACCCAGCTCCCTCACTGCTCCCCACTAGTACATACTGCTCCCTCCTAGTACATATATGTGTGTGTGTGTGTGTGTGTATGTGTGTGTGTGTGGGTGTGTGTAGTGATGACTGGGAAGGTCAAACTGGGGAAATAGAATCAAATGACTGCTGTTCAGCTGTAGTGAGTCCTGGGTTATTGATTGACAGCATTTCTTCCCGACAGCTGGGCATGGCATGTCATTTACATGAAATGTGAGGCTTTTCCCCCCAGTCAAGGAGCTCCCTCCTAGTACATACTGCTCACGACTAGTACATACTGCTCCCTCCTAGTACATACTGCTGCCCACTAGTACATACTGCTCCCTCCTAGTACATACTGCTCCCCCCTAGTACATACTGCTCCCTCCTAGTACATACTGCTCCCCACTAGTACATACTGCTCCCTCCTAGTACATACTGCTCCCCCCTAGTACATACTGCTCCCTCCTAGTACAAACTGCTCCACCCTAGTACATACTGCTCCCTCCTAGTACATGCTGCTGCCCACTAGTACATACTGCTCCCTCCTAGTACATACTGCTCCCCCCTAGTACATACTGCTCCCTCCTAGTACATACTGCTCCCCATTAGTACATACTGCTCCCCACTAGTACATACTGCTCCCTCCTAGTACATACTGCTCCCTCCTAGTACATACTGCTCCCCACTAGTACATACTGCTCCCCACTAGTACATACTGCTCCCTCCTAGTACATACTGCTCCCTCCTAGTACATACTGCTCCCCACTAGTACATACTGCTCAGGACTAGTACACACTGCTCCCTCCTAGTACATACTGCTCCCTCCTAGTACTTACTGCTCCCTCCTAGTACATACTGCTCCCCCCTAGTACATACTGCTCCCTCCAAGTACACACTGCTCCCTCCTAGTACATACTACTCCCCACTAATACATACTGCTGCCTCCTAGTACATACTGCTCCCTCCTAGTACATACTGCTCCCTCCTAGTACATACTGCTCCCTCCTAGTACATACTGCTCCCCCCTAGTACATACCGCTCCCCCCTAGTACATACTGCTCCCTCCTAGTACATACTACTCACGACTAGTACATACTGCTCCCCCCTAGTACATACTGCTCCCTCCTAGTACATACTGCTCCCTCCTAGTACATACTGCTCCCTCCTAGTACATACTGCTCCCTCCTAGTACATACTACACCCTCCTAGTACATACTGCTCCCTCCTAGTACATACTGCTCCCCCGTAGTACATACTGCACCCTCCTAGTACATACTACTAACGACTAGTACACACATCTCCCCCCTAGTACATACTGCTCCCTCCTAGTACATACTGCTCCCTCCTAGTACATACTGCTCCCTCCTAGTACATACTACTCCCTCCTAGTACATACTGCTCACGACTAGTACATACTGCTACCCCCTAGTACATACTGCTCCCTCCTAGTACATACTGCTCCCTCCTAGTACATACTACTCACGACTAGTACATACTGCTCCCCCCTAGTACATACTGCTCCCTCCTAGTACATACTGCTCCCTCCTAGTACATACTACTCCCTCCTAGTACATACTGCTCCCTCCTAGTACATACTGCTCCCCCCTAGTACATACTGCTCCCCCCTAGTACATACTGCTCCCTCCTAGTACATACTGCTCCCTCCTAGTACATACTGCTCCCCCCTAGTACATACTGCTCCCTCCTAGTACATACTGCTCCCTCCTAGTACATACTGCTCCCTCCTAGTACATACTACTCCCTCCTAGTACATACTGCTCACGACTAGTACATACTGCTACCCCCTAGTACATACTGCTCCCTCCTAGTACATACTGCTCCCTCCTAGTACATACTACTCACGACTAGTACATACTGCTCCCCCCTAGTACATACTGCTCCCTCCTAGTACATACTGCTCCCTCCTAGTACATACTACTCCCTCCTAGTACATACTGCTCCCTCCTAGTACATACTGCTCCCCCCTAGTACATACTGCTCCCCCCTAGTACATACTGCTCCCTCCTAGTACATACTGCTCCCTCCTAGTACATACTGCTCCCCCCTAGTACATACTGCTCCCTCCTAGTACATACTGCTCCCCCCTAGTACATATTGCTCCCTCCTAGTACATACTGCTCCCTCCTAGTACATACTGCTCCCTCCTAGTACATACTGCTCACGACTAGTACATACTGCTCCCCCCTAGTACATACTACTCCCCCCTAGTACATACTGCTCCCCACTAAAACATACTGCTCCCCACTAATACATACTGCTCACGACTAGTACATACTGCTCACGACTAGTACATACTGCACCCCCTAGTACATACTTCTCCCTCCTAGTACATACTGCTCCATCCTAGTACATACTGCTCCCCACTAATACATAATGCTCCCTCCTAGTACATACTGCTCCCCACTAATACATACTGCTCCCTCCTAGTACATACTGCTGCCTCCTAGTACATACTGCTCCCCACTAATACATACTGCTCCCTCCTAGTACCTACTGCTCCCCACTAATACATACTGCTCCCTACTAGTACATACTGCTCCCTCCTAGTACATACTGCTCCCTCCTAGTACATACTGCTCCCTCCTAGTACATACTACTCCCCACTAATACACACTGCTCCCTCCTAGTACATACTGCTCCCTCCTAGTACACACTGCTCCCTCCTAGTACATACTGCTCACGACTAGTACATACTGCTCCCCCCTAGTACATACTGCTCCCCACTAGTACATACTGCTCCCTCCTAGTACATACTGCTCCCTCCTAGTACATACTGCTCCCCCCTAGTACATACTGCTCCCCACTAATACATACTGCTCCCCACTAATACATACTGCTCACGAGTAGAACATACTGCTCACGACTAGTACATACTGCACCCCCTAGTACATACTGCTCCCTCCTAGTACATACTGCTCCCTCCTAGTACATACTGCTCCCCACTAATACATAATGCTCCCTCCTAGTACATACTGCTGCCCACTAATACATACTGCTCCCTCCTAGTACATACTGCTGCCTCCTAGTACATACTGCTCCCTACTAATACATACTGCTCCCTCCTAGTACTTACTGCTCCCCACTAATACATACTGCTCCCTACTAGTACATACTGCTCCCTCCTAGTACATACTGCTCCCTCCTAGTACATACTGCTCCCTCCTAGTACATACTACTCCCCACTAATACACACTGCTCCCTCCTAGTACATACTGCCCCCCACTAATACATACTGCTCCCTCCTAGTACATACTGCTCCCCACTAATACATACTGCTCCCTCCTAGTACATACTGCTCCCCACTAGTACACACTGCTCCCCACTAATACATACTGCTCCCTCCTAGTACCTACTGCTCCCCACTAATACATACTGCTCCCCACTAATACATATTGCTCCCTCCTAGTAAATACTGCTCCCCACTAATACATACTGCTCCCCACTAATACATACTGCTCCCTCCTAGTACATACTGTTTCCCACTAGTACATACTGCTCCCTCCTAGTACATACTGCTCCCCACTAATACATACTGCTCCCCACTAATACATACTGCTCCCCACTAGTACATACTGTTCCCCACTAGTACTTTCTGCTCCCTCCTAGTACATACTGCTCCCTCCTAGTACATACTGCTCACGACTAGTACATACTGCTCCCTCCTAGTACATACTGCTCCCTCCTAGTACATACTGCTCCCTCCTAGTACATACTGCTTCCCACTAATACATACTGCTCCCCACTAATACATACTGCTCACGACTAGTACATACTGCTCACGACTAGTACATACTGCTCCCCCCAAGTACATACTGCTCCCTCCTAGTACATACTGCTCCTTCCTAGTACATACTGCTCCCCACTAATACATACTGCTCCCTCCTAGTACATACTGCTCCCTCCTAGTACATACTGCTCCCCACTAATACATACTGCTCCCCACTAATACATACTGCTCCCTACTAATACATACTGCTCCCTCCTAGTACATACTGCTCCCTCCTAGTACATACTGCTCCCCACTAATACATACTGTTCCCTCCTAGTACATACTGCTCCCTCCTAGTATATACTGCTGCCTCCTAGTACCTACAACTCCCCACTAATACATACTGCTCCCTCCTAGTACCTACTGCTCCCCACTAATACATACAGCTCCCTCCTAGTACATACTGCACCCCACTAGTACACACTGCTCCCTCCTAGTACCTACTGCTCCCCACTAATACATACTGCTCCCCACTAATACATATTGCTCCCTCCTAGTAAATACTGCTCCCCACTAATACATACTGCTCCCCACTAATACATACTGCTCCCTCCTAGTACATACTGTTTCCCACTAGTACATACTGCTCCCTCCTAGTACATACTGCTCCCCACTAATACATACTGCTCCCCACTAATACATACTGCTCCCCACTAGTACATACTGTTCCCCACTAGTACTTTCTGCTCCCTCCTAGTACATACTGCTCCCTCCTAGTACATACTGCTCACGACTAGTACATACTGCTCCCTCCTAGTACATACTGCTCCCTCCTAGTACATACTGCTCCCTCCTAGTACATACTGCTTCCCACTAATACATACTGCTCCCCACTAATACATACTGCTCACGACTAGTACATACTGCTCACGACTAGTACATACTGCTCCCCCCAAGTACATACTGCTCCCTCCTAGTACATACTGCTCCTTCCTAGTACATACTGCTCCCCACTAATACATACTGCTCCCTCCTAGTACATACTGCTCCCTCCTAGTACATACTGCTCCCCACTAATACATACTGCTCCCCACTAATACATACTGCTCCCTACTAATACATACTGCTCCCTCCTAGTACATACTGCTCCCTCCTAGTACATACTGCTCCCCACTAATACATACTGTTCCCTCCTAGTACATACTGCTCCCTCCTAGTATATACTGCTGCCTCCTAGTACCTACAACTCCCCACTAATACATACTGCTCCCTCCTAGTACCTACTGCTCCCCACTAATACATACAGCTCCCTCCTAGTACATACTGCTGCCTCCTAGTACATACTGCTCCCCACTAATACATACTGCTCCCTCCTAGTACTTACTGCTCCCCACTAATACATACTGCTCCCTACTAGTACATACTGCTCCCTCCTAGTACATACTGCTCCCTCCTAGTACATCCTGCTCCTTCCTAGTACTTACTGCTCCCCACTAATACATACTGCTCCCTACTAGTACATACTGCTCCCTACTAGTACATACTGCTCCCTCCTAGTACATACTGCTCACGACTAGTACATACTGCTCCCTCCTAGTACATACTGCTCCCCACTAGTACATATTGCTCCCTACTAGTACATACTGCTCCCTCCTAGTACATACTGCTCCCTACTAGTACATACTGCTCCCTCCTAGTACATACTGCTCCCCACTAGTACACACTGCACCCTCCTAGTACATACTGCTCCCCACTAATACATACTGCTCCCCACTAATACATACTGCTCCCTCCTAGTACATGCTGCTCCCCACTAATACACACTGCTCCCTCCTAGTACATACTGCTCCCCACTAATACATACTGCTCCCTCCTAGTACTTACTGCTCCCCACTAATACATACTGCTCCCTACTAATACATACTGCTCCCTCCTAGTGCTTACTGCTCCCCACTAATACATACTGCTCCCTACTAATACATACTGCTCCCTCCTAGTACATACTGCTCCCTCCTAGTACATACTGCTCCCCACTAATACATACTGTTCCCTCCTAGTACATACTGCTCCCTCCTAGTATATACTGCTGCCTCCTAGTACTTACAACTCCCCACTAATACATACTGCTCCCTCCTAGTACCTACTTCTCCCCACTAATACATACAGCTCCCTCCTAGTACATACTGCTGCCTCCTAGTACATACTGCTCCCCACTAATACATACTGCTCCCTCCTAGTACTTACTGCTCCCCACCAATACATACTGCTCCCTACTAGTACATACTGCTCCCTCCTAGTACATACTGCTCCCTCCTAGTACAGCCTGCTCCTTCCTAGTACTTACTGCTCCCCACTAATACATACTGCTCCCTACTAGTACATACTGCTCCCTACTAGTACATACTGCTCCCCACTAATACATACTGCTCACGACTAGTACATACTGCTCCCTCCTAGTACATACTGCTCCCCACTAGTACATATTGCTCCCTACTAGTACATACTGCTCCCTCCTAGTACATACTGCTCCCTACTAGTACATACTGCTCCCTCCTAGTACATACTGCTCCCCACTATTACACACTGCACCCTCCTAGTACATACTGCTCCCCCCTAGTACACACTGCTCCCCACTAATACATACTGCTCCCCACTAATACATACTGCTCCCTCCTAGTACATACTGCTCCCCACTAATACACACTGCTCCCTCCTAGTACATACTGCTCCCCACTAATACATACTGCTCCCTCCTAGTACATACTGCTCTTCACTAGTACACACTGCTCCCCACTAATACATACTGCTGCCTCCTAGTACTACTGCTCCCCACTAATACATACTGATCCCTCCTAGTACATACTGCTCCCTCCTAGTACATACTGCTCCCTCCTAGTACATACTGCTCCCTCCTAGTACATACTGCTCCTCACTAATACATACTGCTCCCTCCTAGTACATACTGCTCCCTCCTAGTACATACTGCTCCCTCCTAGTACATACTGCTCCCTACTAGAACATACTGATCCCTCCTATTACATACTGCTCCCTCCTAGTACATACTGCTCCCTCCTAGTACATACTGCTGCCTCCTAGTACTTACTGCTCCCCACTAATACATACTGCTCCCTCCTAGTACATCCCGCTCCCTCCTAGTACATACTGCCCCCTCCTAGTACATACTGCTCCCTCCTAGTACATACTGCTCCCCACTAGTACATACTGCTCCCCACTAGTACATACTGCTCCCCACTAGTACATACTGCTGCTTCCTAGTACATACTGCTCCCTCCTAGTACATATTGCTCCCTCCTAGTACATACTGCTCCCTCCTAGTACATACTGCTCCCCACTAGTACATACTGCTCCCTCCTAGTACATACTGCTCCCTCCTAGTACATATTGCTCCCTCCTAGTACATACTGCTCCCTCCTAGTACATACTGCTCCCCGCTAATACATACTACTCCCCACTAATACATACTGCTCCCTCCTAGTACATACTGCTCCCTCCTAGTACATACTGCTCCCTCCTAGTACATACTGTTCCCCACTAGTACCTACTGCTCCCCACTAATACATACTGCTCCCTCCTAGTACATACTGTTCCCCACTAGTACATATTGCTCCCCACTAGTACATACTGCTCCCCACTAGTACATACTGCTCCCCACTAATACATACTGCTCCCCACTAGTACATACTGCTCCCCACTAGTATATACTACTCCCTCCTAGTACATACTGTTCCCCACTAGTACATACGGCTCCCTCCTAGCTGGATGTATAATCCATGACCATAGCCTTTTCTAGCCAGTGTCCATGGAGCCATGCTCTCTGTCTTTACCTAGGAAAGGAATGGACTCATTTGTAACCGTGAACGACCTTGGTCGTCACACCTGGAGGATGACAACATTGCTGAGAGAGAGAGAGGATTGTTATTTGTATTCCAAATAACATAAGATCCATCTCTAAGCACTGTAACCAGAGAGTTGAGCTGAGGTTATGGATTTGTCACAACCCTTTTCTCAATAACTATACTTTACAGGCATACGAACTGCCTGTGTGAAAACAGAAAATAACACTAATCCGCTATACAAGTCCGGACCGGAATGAAAAAGAAACCAAGAGAATGGTGAGAGAAGAGAAAGAGAGAGAGAGATCTGAGAGCGAGAGAGAGGAATAGAGATTATGTGAGTGAGAGAAATGGGGTATGGGAGGGAGGGAGAGAGAGAGAGAGAGAGAGAGAAAAATAGAAGAGACAGGAAGTTGATTTTGTATGTGTTGGTTTTCCACCTGTATACGTGCTCTTTCTACCCAATGACTTCATGCACCAATTGTAGAATGAAATGTCAATTTTCTAACTATTGTGTCTCTAATGTCTGTAACAACACCTCTGATATGTCTGAAAATGTTTTCAGCCGTGTTTAAAAGTTAGAAGGTTATTGATTTGTGATATTTTCTCTCATATGGTGGTATTGGCACGGCATTGAGAGGGTGTGTTTAAAGACATTCAATCTCTCCCTATCCACGTCTGCTGCTCCCACATGCTTCAAGTTGGCCACCATTGTTCCTGTACCCAAGAAAGCAAAGGTAACTGAACTAAATGACTATCGCCCCATAGCACTCACCTCTGTCTCCATGAAGTGCTTTGAGAGACTAGTCAAGGATCATATCACCTCTACCCTACCTGTCACCCTAGACCCACTTCAATTTGCTTACCGTCCCAATAGATCCCCAGGTGGTGAAGGTAGCACACCCCCCCCACTTCGCTGATCCTCAACACTGGGGCCCCACAAGTGTGTGAGCTCAGCCCCCTCCTCTACTCCCTGTTCACCCCTGACTGCGTGGCCAAGCACGCCTCCAAATCAATCATCAAGTTTGCAGACGACACAACAGTAGTAGGCTTGATTACCAACAATGACGAGACAGCCTACAGGGAGGAGGTGAGGGCTCTAGGAGTGTGGTGGAAGGAAAATAACCTCTCACTCAATATCAACAAAACAAAGGATGTGATTGTGGATTTCAGGAAACAGCAGAGGGAGCACCCCCCTATCCACATTGACAGGACCGCAGTGGAGAAGGTGGAAAGCTTCAAGTTCCTCAGCGTACACATCACTGACAAACTGAAATGGTCAACCCACACAGACAGTGTAGTGAAGAAGGCGCAACAGCGCCTCTTCAACCTCAGGAGGCTGAGGAAATTTAGCTTGGCACCTAAAACCCTCACAAACTGAGCTCAGCCCCATCCTGTACTCCCTGTTCACCCATGACTGCGTGGCCAAGCACGCCTCCAACTCAATCATCAAGTTTGCAGACGACACAACTGCAGTAGGCTTGATTACCAACAATGATGAGAGAGCTTACAGGGAGGAGGTGAGGGCTCTAGGAGTGTGGTTCCAGGAAAATAACCTCTCACTCAACATCAACAAAACAAAGGGGAGGTCAGTATAGGTGCATCAAAGCTGGGACCGACAGACTGAAAAACAGCTTCTATCTCAAGGCCATCAGACTGTTAAATAGCCATCACTAGCAGAGGCTGCTGCCTATATACATAGACTTGAAATCACTGGCCACTTTAATAAATGGAACACTAGTCACTTTAATAATGTTTACATATTTTGCATTACTCATGTCATAAGTATATACTGTATTCTATTATATTCTATTCTATTCCACTGTATCTTAGTCTATGCTGCCCTGACATTGCTTGTCTATATAAACTCAGCAAAAGAAGAAACTTCCCTTTTCAGGACCTTGTCTTTGAAAGAGAATTCGTAAAAATCCAAATAACTTCACAGATCTACATTGTAAAGGGTTTAAACACTGTTTCCCATGCTTCTTCAATGAACCATAAACAATTCATGAACATGCACCTGTGGAACGGTCGTTAAGACACTAACAGCTTACAGACGGTAGGCAATTAAGGTCACAGTTATGAAAACTTAGGACACTAAAGATGCCTTTCTACTGACTCTGAAAAACACCAAAAGAAAGATGCCCAGGGTCCCTGCTCATCTGTGTGAACATGCCTTAGACATGCTGCAAGGAGGCATGAGGACTACAGATGTGGCCAGGGCAATACATTGCAATGTCCGTACTGTGAGATGTCTAAGACAGCGCTACAGGGAGACAGGACAGACAGCTGATCGTCCTCGCAGTGGCAGACCACGTGTAACAACACCTGCACAGAATCGGTACATTCGAACATCCAACCTGCGGGACAGGCACATGATGCCAACAACAACTGCCCGATTTACACCAGGAACGCACAATCCCTCCATCAGTGCTCAGACTGTCCACAATAGGCTGAGAGAGGCTGGACTGAGGGCTTGTAGGCCTGTTGTAAGGCAAGTCCTCACCAGATATCACCAGCAACAACGTCGCCAGACAGGACAGGCAAAAAGTGCTCTTCACTGAAGAGTCGCGGTTTTGTCTCACCAGGGGTGATGGTCGGATTCGCGTTTATTGTCGAAGGAATGAGCGTTACACCGAGGCCTGAACTCTGGAGCGGGATCAATTTGGAGGTGGAGGGTCTGTCATGGTCTAGGGTGGTGTGTCACAGCATCATCGGACTCATCTTGTTGTTATTGCAGGCAATCTCAACGCTGTGCGTTACAGGGAAGACATCCTCCTCCCTCATGTGGTACCCTTCCTGTAGGCTCATCCTGACATGACCCTCCAGCATGACAATGCCACCAGCCATACTGCTCGTTCTGTGCGTGATTTTCTGGAAGACAGGAATGTTAGTGTTCTGCCATGGACAGCGAAGAGCCCGGATCTCAATCCCATTGAGCACGTCTGGGACCTGTTGGATTGGAGGGCTCGGCCTCGGGCTCGGGCCATTCCCCCCAGAAATGTCTGGGAACTTGCAGGTGCCTTGTTGGAAGAGTGGTGTAAAATCTCACAGCAAGAACTGGCAAAGCTGGTGCAGTCCATGAGGAGGAGATGCACTGCCGTACTTAATGCAGCTGGTGGCCACACCAGATACTGCCTGTTATTTTTGATTTTGACCCCCCTTTGTCCCTTTCAGGGACACATAATTCCGTTTCTGTTAGTCACATGTCTGTGGAACTTGTTCGGTTTATGTCTCAGTTGTTGAATCTTGTTATTTTCACACAAATATTTACACATGTTAAGTTTGCTGAAAATAAACGCAGTTGACAGAGAGACAACTTTTCTTTTTTTGCTGAGTTTATTTGTATATTCTTAATTCCATTCCTTTACTTAGATTTGTGTGTATTGGGTACAGTATATGTTGTGAAATTGTTTGATATTACTTGTTAGATATTGTTAGATAGATAGCACTGTCAGAGCTAGAAACTCAAGCATATCGCTACACCCGCAATAACATCTGCTAAACACGCGTATTGTCGTGGCTGAATCAGAATTAGTTAGGTAACATATATAAATAAGATGTTTTAGATATCTTTATGCTTGTCATTAGAATGTCTTCTTTTGGACTATACTGTTATCCCTTCTCAGCTAGGGCTTAGTCACTTGGGGCCCAGAGAGGGGAGAGGTCAGGCTTGTCTTCATATGTCAATGTATCTGTTAAACCATGTGATGCTATGAAGAATATCAGAAGGGGAGGAGGAGGCTTGGAAATGTGTCTGTAACTATTGTATGTCCCCTCTGAGGTTGCCCTTATCTTGACCTAGTATACAACCTAAGAGGCTCACGGTCCTTTCTGAGCTTATCCAGGAGGGGGTGCATTTGTGATGGGAGTATCTAGAATGGACAATTGATATATGCCATGGGATGAGGTAATGTTTTGGTACCAAGCACGAGATTGGAACCTCGGTTTTAGGAGACCAAACTGAACGATAATTTATAGCTAATGCTATCTAGCTATGGGATACTCCTCTTTCAAGTAAAAGGTTCTTTGTAATTTTCCTAAGATCTGTTATTCGTCATGTAAGTTGAGAGGGGTGTATCTTTTCTATAAAGGAAACTAAGAATTGTTTTGTAAGCACTCTCAGAGAATTCATTTACAGACACTGAATTGATCTGAGAGTCAAAAAGGGCTATGGTAAAGCTCATATATAATTAAAGATGGACTTTATAATATAACTCTGACTTGTGTGTGGTTTGCTCTCTCATCATTGAATAATACATTAAATTACCACGACAGTATGTGTCCAATACAATACAATTGGATTTTATTTTATTTGAAGGCAACCCCCCCCCAAATGTTTATTTTTTATTTCACCTTTATTTAACCAGGTCTCATTTACAACTGCGACCTGGTCAAGATAAAGCAAAGCAGTTTGACACATCCAACAACACAGAGTTACACATGGAATAAACAAACATACAGTCAATAATACAGTAGAAAAAGTCTAAACACAGTGTGTGCAAATGAGGTAGGATAAGGGAAATAAGGCAATAAATAGGCCATTGTGGCAAAGTAATTACAATATAGCAATTAAACACTGGAATGGTAGATGTGCAGAAGATGAATTTGCAAGTAGAGATACTGGGGTGCAAAGGAGCAAGATAAATAAATAAATACCGTATGGGGATGAGGTAGTTGGATAGGCTATTTACAGATAGGCTATGTACAGGTGCAGTGATATTTGAGCTGCTCTGACAGCTGGTGCTTAAAGCTAGTGAGGGAGATAAGAGGCTCCAGCTTCAGTGATTTATGAAGTTCGTTCCAGTCGTTAGCAGCAGAGAACTGGAAGGAAAGGTGGCCGAAGGAAGAATTGGCTTTGGTGGTGACCAGTGAGCGCATGCTACGGGTAGGTACTGCTATGGTGACTAGTGAGCTGAGATAAGGCGGGGCTTTACCTAGCAGAGACTTGTAGATGACCTGGAGCCAGTGGAATTGGCGACGAGTATGAAGCGAGGGCCAGCCAACGAGAGCGTACAGGTCGCAGTGGTGGGTAGTATTTGGGGCTTTGGTGACAAAACGGATGGCACTGTGATAGACTGCATCCAGTTTGTTGAGTAGATTGTTGGAGGCTATTTTGTAAATGACATCGCCGAAGTCGAGGATCGGTAGGATGGTCAGTTTTACGAGGGTATGTTTGGCAGCATGAGTGAAGGATGCTTTGTTGCGAAATAGGAAGCCGATTCTAGATTTCATTTTGGATTGGAGATGCTTAATGTGAGTCTGAAAATGTTGCAACAAGTTCGTAATAACACCTATATAAAGGCAAAAAAAATAAAAATTGAACACGTAACAAAGCCCTGTAAAAGAGAACTCGTCCTGTTTGAATAAAAGTCCTGGAAAGAGGGTTTACAGTCTACCCAGACACCTAGGTATTTGTAGTTGTCCACATATTCTAACTCAGAACCGTCCAGAGTAGTGATGCTGGATGGGCAGGCAGGTGCGGGCAGCGATCGGTTGAAGAGCATGCATTTAGTTTTACTTGCATTTAAGAGCAGTTGAAGGCCACGGAAGGAGAGTTGTATGGCATTGAAGCTCGTCTGGAGGTTAGTTAAAACCTCTACCGACCCACCCTCCCGGATCCGGGTTCCTCCTCATCAGAAACGCTGACTAGCATGGCCTTGCATAGCACCACAAGTAAATAATAGCATATAAATATCATGAAATCACAAGTCCAATACAGCAAATGAAAGATAATTATCTTGTGAATCCAGCCAACATGTCCGATTTTTAAAATGTTTTACAGCGAAAACACAACATATATTTATGTTAGCTCACCACAATAGCCCAAAACACAACGCCATTTTTTCACCACAAAGATAGCTTTCACAAAACCCACAAATAGAGATAAAATAATCACTAACCTTTGAACAACTTCATCAGATGACAGTCTTATAACATCATGTTATACAATACATTTATGTTTTGTTCGAAAATGTGCATATTTATAGCTACAAATCCTGGTTTTAAATTGTGAACATGGCACAAAAATGCTCCAAATTGTCCGGAGAAATTTTAGAGAGTCACGTAATCTAACAGAAAAATTCATCATAAACTTTGCTGAAAAATACATGTTGGACATATAATTAAAGATACACTGGTTCTTAATGCAACCGCTGTGTTAGATTTAAAAAAAATAACTTTAGTAAAAAGCACAGCATACAATAATCTGAGACAGCACTCAGCCATTCTCCGCCATGTTGGAGTCAACATATTCAACAAAAATACGAAATAACATCATAAATATTCTCTTACCTTTGATGAACTTTCATCAGATTGCAGTGCCAGGAATCCTTGTTCCACAATAAATCGTTGTTTTGTTTTAGAATGTCCATTTCTTCTGTCGAATTAGCAACTTTGGCTAGCATAGTGGAGCTCACGTGTCCATGAAAGTTTGACGCATGGAACGAAAAATTCAAAAAGTCATAATAAAAGTCGAATAAACTGGTCAAACTCAGTTGAGAATCCATCTTTAGGATGTTTTTCTCGTATGTATCCAATAACGTTCCAGACGGAGCATTTCTTCGTGTCTACCTAAGGCATTGCAGACAACGATATGGTGCACCCAGGTGCGCAGCAAAATACTGCCAATATGGCTGACCTGTCACTCCAAAAGCTCTCATTCCGTCCCACATCAGGCTAGACACCGCATTCAACGTTCTACTGCCTGTTGACATCTAGTGGAAGGCGTATGAAGTGCATACATATCCATAAATACAAGGCAATTGAATAGGTGAAGCCCTTCACAGATACCCATTTCAGAATTTTCACTTCCTGTTTGGAAGTTTGCCTGCCAAATGAGTTCTGTTTTACTCACAGATATAATTCAAACACTTTTAGAAACTTCAGAGTGTTTTCTATCCAATAGTAATAATAATATGCATATCATATGATCTAGAACAGAGTACGAGGCCGTTTAATTTGGGCACTATTTTTTCCCAAAGTGAAAATAGCGCCCCCTATTAAGAAGAAGTTTTAACACAGTGTCCAAAGAAGGGCCAGATGTAAACAGAATGGTGTCGTCTGCGTAGAGGTGGATCAGAGAATCACCAGAGACCAATAGACTTTTCTGTTAATACGTCTGCGATCTGTCTTGACTTTAAAAGCGACAGTTTCGTTAGAAATGCTTTACAGATTGACTATAATATCATAATATCATATTTCATTCAACAGACAGCTTTTTCCATTGGTTTCAACATCATGAGTGTTTCTTTAATTAGGTGACTCACTTGTTTCTTGTCAGTAGATTTCCCAAAGACTGTAACATGAAACACCACCGTCCCAGTATAACACATCCATTGACATGCACGGTTGTGACATCACGCCTCGACACAGCAAAGGTAGCGTGCTTATCTCCAGCAAATATCCTGAGTGGAGGATTACACGCCTGGCTACAGCACACACACACACAAACACACACGCACGCACGCACACACACACACACACACACACACACACACACGTACACAACCTTACCCCTAAACAAATACACACCTTACACTTCTCCCCTGCCATATCCCCTGGCTTTTCCCCTGCCTTCTCCACTGCCTTCTACTCTGCCTTCTCCTCTGCCTTCTCCCCTGACTTCTCCCCTGCCTTCTCCCCTGCCTTCTCCCCTTCCTTCTCCCCTGCCTTCTCCCCTGCCTTGAACCCTGCCTTCTCCCCTGCCAACTACCCTGCCTTCTCTTCGGCCGTCTCCCCTGCCTTCTCCCCTGCCTTCTCCCTGTCTTCTCCCTGCCTTCTCCCTGCCATCTCCCCTGCCTTCTCCCCTGCCTTCTACCCTGCCTTCTCTTCGGCCTTCTCCCCTGCCTTCTCCCTGCCTTCTCCCCTGCCTTCTCTCCTGCCTTCTCTTCGGCCTTCTCCCCTGCCTTCTGCCCTGCCTTCTGCCCTGCCTTCTCCCCATGTCTTCTCTGCTTTCTCCCTTGCCTTCTCCCATTCCTTCTCCCATTCCTTCTCCCCTGTCTTCTCCTCTGCTTTCTCCCCTGCCTTCTCCCCTGCCTTCTCTCCTGCCTTCTCTCCTGCCTTCTCTTCGGCCTTCTCCCCTGCCTTCTACCCTGCCTTCTCCCCTGTCTTCTCTGCTTTCTCCCTTACCTTCTCCCATTCTTTCTCCCCTGCCTTCTCTTCTGCCTTCTACCCTGCCTTCTCCCCTGTCTTCTCTGCTTTCTCCCTTACCTTTTCCCATTCCTTCTCCCCTGCCTTCTCTTCGGCTTTCTCCCCTGTCTTCTCCTCTGCTTTCTCCCTGCCTTCTACCCTGCCTTCTCCCCTGTCTTCTCTGCTTTCTCCCTTACCTTCTCCCATTCCTTCTCCCCTGCCTTCTCTTTCGGCTTTCTCCCATGTCTTCTCCTCTGCTTTCTCCCCTGCCTTCTACCCTGCCTTCTCCCCTGCCTTCTCCCCTGCCTTGAACCCTTTCTTCTCCCCTGCCTTCTCCACTGCCTTCTACTCTGCCTTCTACTCTGCCTTCTCCCCTGACTTCTCCCCTGCCTTCTCCCCTTCCTTCTCCCCTGCCTTCTCCCCTGCCTTGAACCCTGCCTTCTCCACTGCCAACTACCCTGCCTTCTCTTCGGCCTTCTCCCCTAACTTCTCCCTGCCTTCTCCCCTGCATTCTCTCCTGCCTTCTCTTCGGCCTTCTCCCCTGCCTTCTCCCTGCCTTCTCCCCTGCCTTCTCCCTGCCTTCTCCCTGCCTTCTCCCCTGCCTTTTCCCCTGCCTTCTACCCTGCCTTCTCTTCGGCCTTCTCCCCTGCCTTCTGCCCTGCCTTCTCCCCATGTCTCCCCGCCTTCTCCCTTGCCTTCTCCCATTCCTTCTCCCATTCCTTCTCCCTTGCCTTCTCTTCGGCCTTCTCCTCTGTCTTCTCCTCTGCTTTCTCCCCTGCCTTCTCCCCTGCCTTCTCTCCGGCCTTCTCCCCTGCCTTCTCTCCGGCCTTCTCCCCTGCCTTCTACCTTGCCCTCTTGCCTGTCTTCTCTGCTTTCTCCCTTACCTTCTCCCATTCCTTCTCCCCTGCCTTCTCTTTGGCCTTCTCCCCTGCCTTCTACCCTGCCTTCTCCCCTGTCTTCTCTGCTTTCTCCCTTACCTTTTCCCATTCCTTCTCCCCTGCCTTCTCTTCGGCTTTCTCCCCTGTCTTCTCCTCTGCTTTCTCCCCTGCCTTCTACCCTGCCTTCTCCCCTGTCTTCTCTGCTTTCTCCCTTACCTTCTCCCATTCCTTCTCCCCTGCCTTCTCTTCTGCTTTCTCCTCTGTATTCTCCTCTGCTTTCTCCCCTGCCTTCTCCCCTGCCTTCACCCCTGCCTTCTCCCCTGCCTTCTCCCCTGCCTTGAACCCTGCCTTCTCCCCTGCCTTCTCCTCTGCTTTCTCCCCTGCCTTCTCCCCTGTATTCTACCCTACCTTCTCCCCTGTCTTCTACCCTGCCTTCTCCCCTGCCTTCTCCCCTGCCTTCTCCCCTGCCTTCTCCTCTGCCTTATCCCCTGCATTCTCTCCTGCCTTCTCTTCGGCCTACTCCCCTGCCTTCTCCCTGCCTTCTCCCTGCCTTCTCCCCGCCTTCTCCTCTGCCTTCTCCCCTGACTTCTCCCCTGCCTTCTCCCCTGCCTTCTCCCCTTCCTTCTCCCCTGCCTTCTCCCCTGCCTTGAACCCTGCCTTCTCCCCTGCCAACTACCCTGCCTTCTCTTCGGCCGTCTCCCCTGCCTTCTCCCTGCCTTCTCCCCTGCCTTCTCCCCGCCTTCTCCCTGCCTTCTCCCCTGCCTTCTCCCCTGCCTTCTACCCTGCCTTCTCTTCGGCCTTCTCCCCTGCCTTCTCCCTGCCTTCTCCCCTGCCTTCTCTCCTGCCTTCTCTTCGGCCTTCTCCCCTGCCTTCTGCCCTGCCTTCTGCCCTGCCTTCTCCCCATGTCTTCTCTGCTTTCTCCCTTGCCTTCTCCCATTCCTTCTCCCATTCCTTCTCCCCTGTCTTCTCCTCTGCTTTCTCCCCTGCCTTCTCCCCTGCCTTCTCTCCTGCCTTCTCTTCGGCCTTCTCCCCTGCCTTCTACCCTGCCTTCTCCCCTGTCTTCTCTGCTTTCTCCCTTACCTTCTCCCATTCTTTCTCCCCTGCCTTCTCTTCGGCCTTCTACCCTGCCTTCTCCCCTGTCTTCTCTGCTTTCTCCCTTACCTTTTCCCATTCCTTCTCCCCTGCCTTCTCTTCGGCTTTCTCCCCTGTCTTCTCCTCTGCTTTCTCCCTGCCTTCTACCCTGCCTTCTCCCCTGTCTTCTCTGCTTTCTCCCTTACCTTCTCCCATTCCTTCTCCCCTGCCTTCTCTTTCGGCTTTCTCCCATGTCTTCTCCTCTGCTTTCTCCCCTGCCTTCTACCCTGCCTTCTCCCCTGCCTTGAACCCTTTCTTCTCCCCTGCCTTCTCCACTGCCTTCTACTCTGCCTTCTCCTCTGCCTTCTCCCCTGACTTCTCCCCTGCCTTCTCCCCTTCCTTCTCCCCTGCCTTCTCCCCTGCCTTGAACCCTGCCTTCTCCACTGCCAACTACCCTGCCTTCTCTTCGGCCTTCTCCCCTAACTTCTCCCTGCCTTCTCCCCTGCATTCTCTCCTGCCTTCTCTTCGGCCTTCTCCCCTGCCTTCTCCCTGCCTTCTCCCCTGCCTTCTCCCTGCCTTCTCCCTGCCTTCTCCCCTGCCTTTTCCCCTGCCTTCTACCCTGCCTTCTCTTCGGCCTTCTCCCCTGCCTTCTGCCCTGCCTTCTCCCCATGTCTCCGTGCCTTCTCCCTTGCCTTCTCCCATTCCTTCTCCCATTCCTTCTCCCTTGCCTTCTCTTCGGCCTTCTCCTCTGTCTTCTCCTCTGCTTTCTCCCCTGCCTTCTCCCCTGCCTTCTCTCCGGCCTTCTCCCCTGCCTTCTCTCCGGCCTTCTCCCCTGCCTTCTACCTTGCCTTCTTGCCTGTCTTCTCTGCTTTCTCCCTTACCTTCTCCCATTCCTTCTCCCCTGCCTTCTCTTCGGCCTTCTCCCCTGCCTTCTACCCTGCCTTCTCCCCTGTCTTCTCTGCTTTCTCCCTTACCTTTTCCCATTCCTTCTCCCCTGCCTTCTCTTCGGCTTTCTCCCCTGTCTTCTCCTCTGCTTTCTCCCCTGCCTTCTACCCTGCCTTCTCCCCTGTCTTCTCTGCTTTCTCCCTTACCTTCTCCCATTCCTTCTCCCCTGCCTTCTCTTCTGCTTTCTCCTCTGTATTCTCCTCTGCTTTCTCCCCTGCCTTCTCCCCTGCCTTCACCCCTGCCTTCTCCCCTGCCTTCTCCCCTGCCTTGAACCCTGCCTTCTCCTCTGCTTTCTCCCCTGCCTTCTCCCCTGTATTCTACCCTACCTTCTCCCCTGTCTTCTACCCTGCCTTTTCCCCTGCCTTCTCCCCTGCCTTCTCCCCTGCCTTCTCCTCTGCCTTATCCCCTGCATTCTCTCCTGCCTTCTCTTCGGCCTACGCCCCTGCCTTCTCCCTGCCTTCTCCCTGCCTTCTCCCCGCCTTCTCCCCGCCTTCTCCCCTGCCTTCTCCCCTGCCTTCTACCCTGCCTTCTACCCTGCCTTCTACCCTGCCTTCTCTTCGGCCTTCTCCCCTGCCTTCTCCCTGCCTTCTCCCCTGCCTTCTCTCCTGCCTTCTCTTTGGCCTTCTCCCCTGCCTTCTGCCCTGCCTTCTCCCCATGTCTTCTCTGCTTTGTCCCTTGCCTTCTCCCATTCCTTCTCCTATTCCTTCTCCCCTGCCTTCTCTTTGGCTTTCTCCCCTGTCTTCTCCTCTGCTTTCTCCCCTGCCTTCTCCCCTGCCTTCTCTTCGGCTTTCTCCCCTGTCTTCTCCTCTGCTTTCTCCCCTGCCTTCTCCCCTGCCTTCTCTTCAGCTTTCTCCCCTGTCTTCTCCTCTGCTTTCTCCCCTGCC
The DNA here is from genome assembly GCF_029448725.1 of Salvelinus fontinalis. NCBI lineage: Eukaryota > Metazoa > Chordata > Actinopteri > Salmoniformes > Salmonidae > Salvelinus > Salvelinus fontinalis. The sequence goes on along the minus strand of NC_074675.1, from coordinate 9,810,285 downwards.
TTCTCCCCTGCCTTCTCCCCTGCCTTCTCCACTGCCTTCTCTTCAGCTTTCTCCCCTGTCTTCTCCTCTGCTTTCTCCCCTGCCTTCTCCCCTGCCTTCTCTTCGGCTTTCTCCCCTGTCTTCTCCTCTGCTTTCTCCCCTGCCTTCTCCCCTGCCTTCTCCCCTGTCTTCTCTGCTTTCTCCCTTACCTTCTCCCCTGCCTTCTCTTCGGCTTTCTCCCCTGCCTTCTCCCCTGCCTTCTCCCCTGCCTTCTCTTCAGCTTTCTCCCCTGCCTTCTCCCCTGCCTTCTCTTCGGCTTTCTCTCCTGTCTTCTCCTCTGCTTTCTCCCCTGCCTTCTCCCCTGCCTTCTCTTCGGCTTTCTCCCCTGTCTTCTTCTCTGCTTTCTCCCCTGCCTTCTCCCCTGCCTTTTCCTCTGTCCCCCCCCTGCATTCTCCCCTGCCTTCTCCTCTGCCATCCAGTACTATGTGTGTTTGTGTGTTGTGTGGTGCAGGGATAAACCACTTGTGCGCTGTAACACTGCCACACAATACAAGCTGTAATTGAATGACGCTGGGCTGGAATAAAAAGATCCAGGGCTGTTGAACAGGCCTACCGACACCCACTCTAATCCAATTGTAAATCATACAAACACAAAACGCTTGTTGGCTATTGTGCAACCGTACAAGCTTTCTCCCCTGCAAAACGCTGTCTATTCTGTCTGCCTGCGACGGTGGAGAAAGGATAATCCCACAAGACTGCAATGGAGAGAGGGAGGGAGATAGAGAACTGCTATGGACCTCTCTGTGTCTTCATGGGGGGTGTACAGTATAGAGAGTCATGAATTTATTTTGTAGATGTCAAAGGTGACTGGAACAGTATTTGTCATTGATTGAAATGGTAGTGCCTGTTTGTGTTCATGTGCATTTGCATGCATATGTGGATCTGTGTGCATGTCAATGTATGCATGTGTGGATCTGTGTGTATGTCAATGTATGCATGTGTGGATCTGTGTGTATGTCAATGTATGCATGTGTGGATCTGTGTGTATGTCAATGTATGCATGTGTGGTCTATGAAATAGGGACATTTAATGGAGGGATTCATTTTGACCGGGTGAATAAAATGCAGTTATGTTAATAGGAACAGTATTCACTCAAAACTCTTAGATTTAGTCATTGTTTTATGCATAGAATGTCATTGAATCTCACACTATGCATAGATAGGAGATTCCTGTCAATGGATATATGACACACAACGATGTCATCTTTCAGGTGTTGGATATCAGTTAGGTTTTGAGTGATTGTAAACTCAGCGTATATTATTTGAGGTACTCATCTTACGGCAGTGTGTCAAACACAGGAGGTTGGTGGCACCTTAATTGGGGAGGACGGGCTTGTGGTAATGGCTGGAGCGGAATAGGTGGAATGGTATTATATACATTAAACACATGGTTTGCAGGTGTTTGATGCCATTCCATTTGCTCCGTTCCAGACATTATTTTGATCTGTCCTCCCCTCAGCAGCCTCCACTGGTGTCAAAGTGTGTGTGTGTGAGTCATAGAATACTGTATAAGGCGTGTGTGTCAGTGAAGGCTCCTCAGAGGAGGAAAGAGAGGACCATCCTCCTCAGTGAATTTCATAAAAAATGTAAATAGTGAAACATTTAAAAGTTATAATTTATTAAAACACTGTTTTGCAATGAAGCTCAACAGTAGCCTCAACAGCACTCTATAGGGTAGCACCATGGTGTAGCCAGAGAACAGCTAGTTTCTGTCCTCTTGGTACATTGACATCAATACAAAACCTAGGAGGCTAATGGTTCTCACCCCCTTCCATAGACTTCACAGTAATTATGACAACTTCCAGAGGACGTCCTCCAACCTATCAGAGCTCTTGCAGTATGAATTGACATGTTTTCCACCCAATCAAAGAATCAGAGAGTGAATCTAGTACTGAAAGCATAAGCTACAGCTAGCTAGCACCGCAGTGCATACAATGTGGTGAGTATCTGACTCAAAGAGGAAGAAAGACAATAGTTTAACAGTTTTAAACAAATTAATTTCATCCAAAATGAAAGAGAAGCAAGAGTGTGAGAGAGAGATTTACTTGTATTTTTTCACTTTCACTTACTTTGCTGGTCAGTGCAGCTAACTAGGTTAGCCTACTCAAACACCCGGCTCAAACAGAGAGGGATGCTATGTTAACTAGCTGCCAATGGCTATCCAACACTGGAACTCTTCCAAGTCAAGGTAACCTTTTGGTTTTATAAATGTATTGCCACTAGGTCTCCTCAACTGCTTGCTGACTGTACACTGTACTGCATGATTGTAGCAGATTTACTAACGCATTCATTCTATTAGCGATGTTGACTATGACGTTAGCTAATTTGATGACAACAATGTAGGCTGTGTGTAGAGGTTAGAGGTTAGGATATAAAGATTTGGCTTGGAAAGTCCACAAGTGAAGGAAAAAGGTGAGAATCATGTAGTAGCTAAACCTATTGCTGTTACATTGAACTGGGTGAATGGAATATGACTGACAGTCATCCAATATGCTGTAATAGAAATAATTGTTTTTATGCAGATTCTAGAATATTCACATTAAAATCTCTCTCTGTGTATCTCTCTCTCTCTCTCTCTGTCTCTCTTTCTCACTCTCTCTCGCTCTCTGTCTCTCTTTCTCACTCTCTCTCTGTCTCTCTCTCTGTATCTCTCTATTTCTCTTTCTTTCTTTCTCTCTCTCTCTCTCTCTCTCTGTATCTTTCTTTCTTTCTTTCTTTCATTCTCTCTCTCTCTCTGTATCTCTCTCTCTCTGTATCTCTCTCTTTCTCTCTCTCTCTTTCTCTGTATCTCTCTCTTTCTTTCTCTCTCTCTCTTTCTCTCTCTCTTTGTATCTTTCTCAGAACTAAGAGAAATAAGGAGTCTGTAGCCTAACGTGCTAGTGGATTGTGCAGGTAATTTCATTTTTCTCCCATGAAGCACAGAGAACCAAATTAATTCAAGAGCATAATGTCCCAATTTTCCTTCAAACAGATCTCATTTCACAGGCCTGTTTGCTCAACCAAATCCGTCTTGAACAGGGACCAGGGCTCAGCTCGGTCTTGCAGTAGGAAAGTATAGACACAGTAAACTTTTTAATACCTTTTTATTGGGCAAGCTCTGGGTTTCTGAGACCTTTTGAGACTATTGAGTCTGAGTAAGGCAACATCAGCTAAACCAGAGCTGCAGAAACCACCGCTGGGTTTGATTGAGGCTACCTGCGGGGTCCCTGAGGAGAGAGCAGCAGTGGTGCTCGGCTGAGGATGCCTGGGCTCTTTCAGAGGTTAGGAGACTCAGGAGAGATGAAGGTAGATAGTAGATGCATAATGAGATGTTATCCTGCTGCCGTCACCGTATACCCATGCCCCTGTAGTACACTTAAGGACACACACACACACCCTAAGAAACACACTCAGAGTTACGCAGGGACCAACTTTCATAATTCATTGTATTTAATTAGCGTTTCTTAATACCGACGACGGAAACTCCACTTAAGCGACGGGGTAGAACAAGGGAGCTTATGTTCAATTCTGACAGAAGTTTGCATATTCTGCATATCCCGGCGCTCCGTAACTCACTCACTCATCCATAATGGAGGCACTCCCTGTGTCTGAGGGAAGCAGTGAAAAGTTGGGCTACCCCGCCGCATGATTTAATAGATGGTGACACACTGTGGGTAAATTAAGGACACCGCCCCGCAAGGCTAGCTCCGCCGCCGCTGCCATGGTTACCTGGGACTAACTGTCATGAATGCTTAAAGGTGCATTAGGTAGGATTCTCTGATGCTAATATCTAGCCTTCTAACTCACAAGGCTTAGGATCACTTAGAATCAATGTTTGTGAATGAGGTTATTTTGGGCCATGTCGGTGGGGGAGAGCAAAGATTGAAGATTAGTTAAAAGTTTAAAAAAAGTTATTCTGTTCTTTATTGGTATGCTTAAGCATCAAATCCTGCAGTGTGTATCCAACATTAAATCCATACCTGTAGAGACTATCAATTCTACCTGGCATTTTGGCCTTTGAAAGATAAGTATTTTTCCTCACTGATCTCAGAGAAGAAAAGACAGGACAGGAAGGATCAAGGTTTTTTCTCTTTCCCTCTCTCCACTCACAGATTGTTGATGAGTTGGCCTAGCAAGGTACAGTGCAATCAAATGCATCACTACATACCTCCGTTTGAAATCTCCTAAGAGAGGGGGAGAGAGAGGGATGGAGGGGAGTATGGAGGAAGGGGAGAAAGAAGGGGAAGAGTCTGGGGAAGATGAGGCCATGTGAATTGATCTGGACACAGAGCCTTGAAAGGCCAGAGTGGTCACCCATGGAATGGCTGCCCGTCCCTAGAGTGAGCCACACCGTCACATGTACACACTCCCCCCCCCTTCTCTCTTCTCTTATCCTCTTCTCCTCTCTTCTGGCTGTCTGAACTCAACCCAGGGCACTGCTGGGCTAGCAGTTTTTCAGAGTGTGAGGCCTACAAGTGTGCCCTGAGTGACCTGTGTGAGTATGTGTGGCTACTCTTCCTGAGGTTCAAATAGGGAAAAAGAATATGAATACATAATACTACATAACACCACATAATACTACAAACACTACATCATCTCCAGCCTCTGTCTCACGCTTCAGAAACAGAAGATGGCTCCTGCCCTATAAGCCGTTCCTACATAATACAATACAAAATATATAAAAATGTCTGTGTCTCTTCACACTCCTCGTTGTTCCGTAAGGTGTTCTTTTATGTTTTTTTTATTCTGGTTTTATTGCTAGCTTGGGTTACATGAGGTGGCAGAGAGTACCATGTAGTCATGGCTCTATTTAATACTGTGTTTCCCAGCCTCTGTTCTGTACCTGGGGTTTGTGAAGAGACCTCCGATGACATGTCTTGTGTTGTACCGATGAGTGTCCGAACTGTGTGCCAACTGATAGAACAGACAGTTCGGTACCTTCAACACATCCACACCTCACACAGACTAATATTGATGCAGTCAATCTCGCAACATGTTACTGACATTCGCCCTCCATGTACATCGAAATGCAATATGTGCTGCTCTGTTCTGGATCCACTGCAATTGACCTACAGTACCAGTCAAAACTTTGGACACACCTACTCATTCAAGGGTTTTTCTATATTTTTACTATTTTCTATATTGTAGAATAATAATGAAGACATCAGAACTATGAAATAACACATATGGAATCATGTAGTAACCAAAAAGGTGTTAAACAAATCAACATATATTTTATATTCTTCAAAGTAGCCACCCTTTGCCTTGATGACAGCTTTTCACACTCTTGGCATTCTCTCAAACAGGTCCTTGAGGGATGCTTTTCCAACAGTCTGGAAGGAGTTCCCACATATGCTGAGCACTTGTTGGCTGCTTTTCCTTCACTCTGATGGTCCAACTCATCCCAAACCTTCCCAATTGGGTTGAGGTCGGGTGATTGTGGAGGCCAGGTCATCTGATGCAACACTCCATCACTATCCTTCTTGGTAAAATAGCCCTTACACAGCCTGGAGGTGAAAAACAAATGGAGGTGAAAAACAAAGTTATAGTCCCACTAAGCGCAAACCAGATGGGATGGCGTACGGCTGCAGAATGCTGTGGTAGCCATGCTGGTTTAAGTGTGCCTTGAATTCGAAATAGATCACAGACAGTGTCACCAGCAAGCACCCCCACACCATCACACCTCCTCCTCCATGCTTCACGGTGGGAGCCACACATTCTGTGTACCTGAGCTGCATCTAAATAATAAGAAAACACACGTTGTTTTTCCCGCAGCTGAGCTAGCAGCCGGAGAATCTCTACCCTGAGCTGCTTGATGAGGATGCATCTGGGACAAATAAAGAATTCATATTAATTTATCAGTTTCAGCTTATCTTCCTTCTCTTGCATAGAGATCATCTCGCAACTAGCACATTTGAGCCCAGAAATAGACACAAATACCACCGGTGTTTTGACTCACTGTTAGCATTAGCTTTCTCTGTTTGCTCTGTTAGCATGATGACTAACCGCTAACTATTGTGCTGTTTTAGCTGGAATCAGTAACACAAACAAGCGGTCGCAGCCGAAAAATATTAAGATAAAACATTTTCCGTAAAAACAGTTTAATGGGCTAGGGGGCAGTATTTTCACATCCGGATGAAAAGCGTGCCCAAAGTAAACTGCCTGTTACTCAAGCCCAGAAGCTAGGATATGTATATGCATGGTAGTATTGGATAGAGCACACTCTACCGTTTCTAAAACTGGTAAAATAAATGTATGTGAGTATAACAGAACTGATTTGGCAGGCGAAACCCCGAGCACAGTCCATCTAGGGATTTTTATTTTTGAGGTCATTGTGTTTTCCAAGGGTTTCTATGGGAAACCTGATTTATTCGGGACCAGATTGCAGTTCCTATGGCTTCCACTAGATGTCAACAGTCTTTAGAAATTGTTCTATGTTTTTCTTTTGAGAAATTAAGAAGTAGTCCTATTCTTTCCATGTCACTCAGATAGACTCAAGTCTTTTGGTGTGCATGAACAGGTGCGCGCTCCTCGTTATTTTTCTCCGGTATTGGAAACAGTTAATTCCATCTTAAATTCTATCGATTATTTACATTTTAAGGTACCTGAGGTTGGATTAGAAACGTTGTTTGAAATGTTTGGACTAAGTTTACAGGTAACTTATTAGATACTTTGTAGTCATATTGGGCTAGTTGGAACCGGTGTATTTCTGAATCAAAAGCGACAAATAAATTGACATTTTGGGGATATAAAGAAGGAATTTATCGAACAAAACGACCATTCATTGTGTCACTGAGACATTTGGGATTGCAAAAAGATGAAGGTCTTCAAAGGTAAGGCATTTATTATATCGCTATTTATGACTTTCGTGTCGCACCTGCCTGGTTGAAAAATGGTTTTCATGTTTTTGTATGCAGGGCGCTGTCCTCAGATAATTGCATGTTGTGCTTTCGCCGTAAAGACTTTTTGAAATCTGATTTATCTTTCTGTAGTTTGAATTTGGCGCTCTGCAATTTCACCGGATGTTGTCAAATCTATCCCGCTAACGGGATTCGAGCATTAAGGGATCCCCAGGGGGCAGTATTCGGAAGTTCGGGATGACTGACGTGCCCAACATAAACTGCCTGTTACTCATGCCCAGAAGATAGGATATGCAATGGATTGGTAGCATTCGAAAGAAAACACTCTGAAGTTTCTAAAACTGTTAAAATAATGTCTGTGAGTATAACAGAACTGATATGGCAGGTGGAAACCTGTGGAGAATCCATCTGGGGACATGGGAGTCACGGTCAATCACCGCTCTGTCTCGCTCCTCTCGTCTCTCTCTCCTCTGTTTCTCTCCTCTCCTCTCCTTTGTCTCTCTCCTCTCCTATAATTTCCTTTGTCTCTTCTCTCTTGTCTCTCTCCCCTCTCCTCTATCTCTCCTCTCCTCTCCTCTGTCTCTCTCCTTTCCTCTGTCTCTCTCCTCTCCTGTCTCTCTCCTCTCATCTCCTCAGTCTCTCCCCTTTCCTCTCATCTCCTTTGTCTCTGTCCTCTCCTCTCTCTATCATTCTCTCTCCTCTCCTCTCCTGTCTCTCTCCTCTCCTGTCTCTCTTTTCCTCTCCTTTGTCTCTCTCCTCTCATTTCCTTTTTCTCTCCTCTTCTCTCTCTCTCCTCTCCTCTGTCTCTCTCCTCTCCTCTAAACTTCTCTGTCTCTCTATGTCTCTCTTTCCCCTGTCTCTCTCCTCTCATCACTCGCTCCTCTCATCTCCTTTGTCTCTGTCCTTTCCTCTCTCTCTCCTCTCCTCTGTCTGTCCTCTCCTCTCTCTCTCCTGTCTCCCCCCTCTCCTCTGTCTCTCTCCTCTCCTCTGTCTCTCTCTCTCCTGTCTCTCTCCACTTTTCTCTCACTCCTCTCTCTCTCTCTCTCTCTCTCTCTCTCTCTCTCTCTCTCTCTCTCTCTCTCTCTCTCTCTCCTCTGCTCCTTTCTATAACCACACAATTAAAATATTTATGAGAGCTCCCACTGATAGAAAAACCCATTTCATTTCTGGACCTCCTCTCTCTCTCTCCCTCTCTCACTCCCCCTTTCTATTTCTCTCTCACTCCCCCTTTCTCCCTCTCTCTCTCTCTTTCTCTCTCCGCTCTCTTGCTCCCAGTCTCTCTCTCTTAGTCTCTCTATTCTATTTCCCTCGACATCTCTCTCCTTTTGTCTTACCTTTCTCGCTCACTCACTCTCTCTTTCCTTGTCCCTTTCTCTCTCATTCCCCCCCCCCATTTTCTCTCCCTCTCTCGCTCTCTACTTACTTTTCTATGGATTTATTTTAATGAAAGGCGCACTGGAGAACCATTCAGGCATTTGCTGGGCCGTAATATCCACAACACAATGACATGAATAACTATGAACTGATGGCTCTACAGTTCTGACAGCTTAGAGGATAAGTACATTTATAAAACACACAAGAATAAAGACCTATACACGCACATGCACACACACACGCACACACACACACACACACACACACACACACACACACACACACACACACACACACACACACACACACACACACACACACACACACACACACACACACACACACACACACACACACACACACACACACACGCAGGTAGTGTCATACACACAGATGCAGATCTCAAACTGAATCTCACTGACACTGATTTACTGACAGTTGTGGCTGCTTCGCGTGATGTATTGTTGTCTCAACCTTCTTGCCCTTTGAGCTGTTGTCTGTGCTCAATAATGTTAGGGCCATGTTTTGTGCCGCTACCATGTTGTGTTACTACCATGTTGTGTTACTACCATGTTGTGTTACTACCATGTTGTGTTACTACCATGTTGTGTTACTACCATGTTGTTGCTATGTTGTGTTACTACCATGTTGTGTTACTACCATATTGTGTTACTACCATGTTGTGTTACTACCATGTTGTGTTACTACCATGTTGTTGCTATGTTGTGTTGCTACTGTGCTGTGTTGTCATGTGTTGCTGCCATGCTATGTCATTGTCTTAGGTCTCTCTTTATGTAGTGATGTGTGTTTTGTCCTATATTTATTTTTAATTTTTAATCCCAGCCCCCGTCCCCGCAGGAGGCCTTTTGCCTTTTGGTAGGCCGTCATTGTAAATAAGATTTTTTTCTTAACTGACTTGCCTAGTTAAATAAATGTTAAATACAATACATACATCATCTCTCTCTTCTCTTTCCTGCAGTGGGCAAAATGATGGCGTGTCTGGACTCTTCAAGAGAAACCAAAGAGCTGGCCACCGCTGTAGACCAATCATTCACACCGCTGTAGACCAATCATTCACACCGCTGTAGACCAATCATTCACACCGCTGTAGACCAATCATTCACACCGCTGTAGACCAATCATTCACACCGCTGTAGACCAATCATTCAGCAACAGAAGCATCACGGTACGCCTGTCTGCATGTTATGTCTTTGTGTGACTTGGTTTGGTGAATCTGTGAAAAGCTAATGTTAGTTTCTCAGTTTTGCTGTTCTAGTCAAGTGGGTTGGGTTGTTAACTTCTTGCGACTATAGGGGATGCTGTTTCAAATTAGCATAATTGTCTCTACAGATGAAACGGCTTCCTACTCAATTCTTGATCGTACAATATGCATATTATTGTTATTATTGGATAGAAAACACTATCTAGTTTCTATAGCCGTTTGAATTATGTCTCTGAGTGGAACAGAACTCTTTCTACAGCGAAATCCATGACAGGTTTTGCGAAGGTCTGAGAGCGAAGCTCTGATCTCAGTTCAGTTTAAAGGGGTGTGTATATCCTATGGAACGACACGAACTGCACCCGCCTTCCCCTGGATGTCAGTAACCAATGAGAAGTGGAATGGGCTTCCTGCGTAGCTCTCAGAGGTTATAAAACACCAAGGAGTGAAGTACGCCTTCTTTTTGACGTTGAACTTTACGCAGAGAGAGACCCCGGGATGCCATTTTCGAACGCTCAGTAATGAACTTTAGATATATCAGTCTGTAATTTAATTTGATATAGGTGTTAGAAACATCATAACGAAGCTATTTGAAACGGAGTTATATCAGATTATGCGAGTATATTGCTATTTTTCGGAATTTCCTCAGTATTGCGTAATGAGGATTTGGACACGTTAGCTAATGTTAGCAATTGTTAGCTATAGTTAGCTGCTATATCAGAAGTTGAATGCAACGTTTTACAACCAAGCAACGATTCTTTTGGACTAAAGTACCACTTGGCCAAGATTCCGATGGAAGCTCGTCGAAAAGTAAGAGCTATTTATGATGTTATTCCATTTTTATGTGGAAAAATGTAAACTCAATAACGGTAAATAGTGACGCCGTTATTGCGGCACTAGTCTGTCTGTAACGCACACTGTATGTCTAGTAACGTTAATTTTAAAAATCTAACTTAGCGGTTGCATTAATAACTAATGCATCTTTCATTTCATGGCCAACCTGTATTTTTTTAGTCAAGTTTATGAATAGTTTTCGATAAAAATAGTTGTATTATCATGATGCTGCCGAGCAGATTGCTTGAGTAGTTGGACAGTATTTCCATTGTGTAAGCACGATTTGTGCCGCTAAATATGCACATTTTCGATCAAACTCTATATGGATTGTGTAATATGATGTTACAGGAGTGTCATCGGAAGAATTCTGAGAAGGTTAGTGAAAAAATTAATATATTTTGGCAATGTTGACGTTATCGCTCTCTTTGGCTAGAATCTATGCTCTGGTAATGTTTGAACATGTGGTATGCTAATATAACGATTTATTGTGTTTTCGCTGTAAGACACTTAGAAAATCTGAAATATTGTCTGTATTCACAGGATCTGTGTCTTTCGATTAGTGTATGCTGTGTATTTTTACGAAATGTTTGATGATTAGTAATTAGGTAATACACGTTGCTCTATTTATTTATTCTAGTCCATTTGTGACGGTGGGTGCAATTGTAAACTATGAAATCTACCTGAAATATGCACATTTTTCTAACAACACCTATCCTATACCATAAATATGTTATCAGACTGTCATCTGATGAGTTTTTTTCTTGGTTAGTGGCTATCAATATCTTAGTTTAGCCGAATTGGTGATAGCACCTGATGGAGTAAGAAACCGATGGAGTTAGAAAAGTGGTGTCTTTTGCTAACGTGGTTAGCTAATAGATTTACATATTTTTTGTCTTCCCTGTAAAACATTTTAAAAATCTGAAATGGTGGCTTTATTCACAGGATCTGTATCTTTCATTAGGTGTCTTGGACTTGTGATTTAATGATATTTAGATGCTACTATTTAATTGTGACGCTATGCTAGCGATGCTAATCAGTGTGGGGGGGGGGGGGTGGGGGGTGCTCCCGGATCCGGGGTAGAGGCTCGTTAGAGGTTAATGTACATCGCTAACGAATGACCAGATGGTTTCATATCATATTTCATACCTCAGTTTGTATAATGAATCGTTTTTTTGTTATATTCTTTTTTACTTCGATTTTATTTGACTTTTTCAATATAAAAACCGAGCTCCAGAGCGGAAATGCAGAAACAAAAAACAACAACATTGATTACATAATTGACCTATAATACCTTTCTCTCTCCCATCATCCTATCAGATCTGCACAGAGATGCTCTAGAATGGCGGATTGGGCCAGTCGAAGAAGCGGGCTGAGTCTTACCGCGCGGAGTGTCACAAGCTGTTCCCAGATAAGACCGGTCTGCCGGACCAGTCGACCGGCCTGAAAGGTCTAGTCGGCTGGCCAGATGACAACATTCGGCCTGACAGAAAGGAACAGTCGGCCTGGGAGATAGGTCCAGTCGGCCAGATAGTACCAGTCGGCCAGCCTGATAGGACCAGTCTCTCCTCTCTCTCCGCCCTCCCTCCCAGGAACTCTGGACGTCAGTAAGCGTGAGGAGTACAACCAGAAGACTATGGATGAGGCTCTGCAGAAGGTGAAGGGAATGAGGGCTGACCTGGGAGGTACAAAGATGTTTCAGCCTTAAAAATATATCTACAGCTGTACCGGGTGCAGAGATGGTTGTCAAGCTCATCTTTGGAGCAGGTAAGGTGGCCACTGTCCATCTGCCCTACCAGCTGTTAGGTGAATCCAAAGGAATTTGCTAAAAAGACAGCCCCCTCTTTCCAGCGCCTTCTATGCCCTTCGGCTCTCTGCAAGGTCCTGAGAATGTTACGTAGCTCTGACAAGGCTGCTCTTTCTTCCTCACTCGCCTCCATGAACTGTCTTCAACCGCTGTCTTATCTGGTGGATCTCTGCCGCTCTGTTGTTGATGGTGTATGGGGCCTTCACTTTGGCTTCAGAAGGCTTCCTCAACAAGTCAGAAACCTCTGGGGGAATAATGGGATTGCTACAGCCTGAACTCTACACTCTTTAGTGAGGGCTGTCAGGTGTCCTCTCAACCTCTCCAAAGTGTCTTAAGTACATAGGACACATTGTGCTTTCATAGTGACCAATAACTTTTATGCTTATTCAATGTGGAATAGCAGTGGAATTAGCTCATTTACATAAACTAGGCCTAAAAGTTATTGGTCACTATAAAAACACAATTTCTACAATATTAATCTCTCTCAAACATTGTGGTGGTGTCAGGGGACATCCAAGAGTCATTTCATCCTCTCCAAAGTGTCCGCATGGTGTAATTCCACTGCTATTACCCATCGGAATAAGCCTAAAAGGTATCGGTCCCACATTAAGAAGAACTATTTAGAAGAAAAATATAGACAACAGATATACATTAGAAATGTAACGTGTCTGGACTCAGCGAGACGATCAGACCCTGAAGACCCCTCATTCTCTTCATCCTTCTGTGGGTCCCTCAGGAAGCGTACGGTTGACGGAGAGGAAACGCTTTCCCCTGATAACGGAGGCAGGGAACTTGAATCGGTAGAGCGGTGATGCTGCACTAGTCAACTAGTCTTGATACCTATTTCAGTCCCATGTATATTACCAGGGAAATGTACAAGAGCATGTTGCCCATGGTGACATGTTTCCAGTGCATTTTGCTGCTTTCTGTCCCCACACTTGTTGCTATTGGAAACTAGTGTCCCCAGGATCTGAACCTGGTTGGTACTGGCTCCACATACTCTTCAATGACCAATCTGTCCTCAGGTTCATCTCCCTCTGTTGTGCTGGGACCAGTGCTGTTTCCAGTGCCCCTACCATCTTCTTCTCCCTCTTCTCTGTTGACGCTGAGGTGTCCCCCCTGCCCCCGCACCTTTAGATGAACCCGGCAGAGAGCCAGGGCCTGCAGTGGGGGTAGTGGAAGAGGACTGGGGCCTTTGTGGAGTGGTGGAGCCTGAAACATCAGTAGAGACAGCAGGGGGTGTTGTGGATCTGGCAGTGGGGGGTGAAGACCTTGACCAGCGGCGGGGGCGCTTGGCTCCCAAACGTCATCATCCTCATCATCCTCTGTAAAGGGATCAATACTGCTGAAAGATACTTGAAACATGAAGCATCTTTACAGTTGACTAATTTTAGAAAACAACATTACTGTCATCTAAATGCAATATAGTAAAAGATAACACCCAGTCAGATGACTTTTATCACACCATGTCACAGTCCACTCTCAGAAACAAACTGTCTGAATGTTGAACACCTGCAGTGGCCAGGTGTGTATGGCCAGTATACGACCCCCCCCTGCTATGTCCAGTGGGGGAGGGGAGCCTACTGCAGGAGTTAGAAAGTTACAGAGTCCACCGACTTCTCCAAGCTCCCTGTCACTACAGAGAGGGAGGCAAGCTCCCTGTCACTACAGAGAGGGCAGCAAGCTCCCTGTCACTACAAAGAGGGCAGCAAGCTCCCTGTCACTACAGAGAGGGCAGCAAGCTCCCTGTCACTACAGAGAGGGCAGCAAGCTCCCTGTCACTACAGAGAGGGCAGCAAGCTCCCTGTCACTACAGAGAGGGCAGCAAGCTCCCTGTCACTACAGAGAGGGCAGCAAGCTCCCTGTCACTACAGAGAGGGCAGCAAGCTCCCTGTCACTACAGAGAGGGCAGCAAGCTCCCTGTCACTACAGAGAGGGCAGCAAGCTCCCTGTCACTACAGAGAGGGCAGCAAGCTCCCTGTCAGTACAGAGAGGGCAGCAAGCTCCCTGCCACTACAGAGAGGGCAGCAAGCTCCCTGTCACTACAGAGAGGGCAGCAAGCTCCCTGTCACTACAGAGGGGGGTGCAATGCTAAAAAGACAGCCCCCTCTTTCCAGCGCCTTCTATGCCCTTCGGCTCTCTGCAAGGTCCTGAGAATGTTACGTAGCTCTGACAAGGCAGCTCTTTCTTCCTCACTCGCCTCCATGAACTGTCTTCAACCGCTGTCTTATCTGGTGGATCTCTGCCGCTCTGTTGTTGATGGTGTATGGGGCCTTCACTTTGGCTTCAGAAGGCTTCCTCAACAAGTCAGAAACCTCTGGGGGAATAATGGGATTGCTACAGCCTGAACTCTACACTCTTTAGTGAGGGCTGTCAGGTGTCCTCTCAACCTCTCCAAAGTGTCTTAAGTACATAGGACACATTGTGCTTTCATAGTGACCAATAACTTTTATGCTTATTCAATGTGGAATAGCAGTGGAATTAGCTCATTTACATAAACTAGGCCTAAAAGTTATTGGTCACTATAAAAACACAATTTCTACAATATTAATCTCTCTCAAACATTGTGGTGGTGTCAGGGGACATCCAAGAGTCATTTCATCCTCTCCAAAGTGTCCGCATGGTGTAATTCCACTGCTATTACCCATCGGAATAAGCCTAAAAGGTATCGGTCCCACATTAAGAAGAACTATTTAGAAGAAAAATATAGACAACAGATATACATTAGAAATGTAACGTGTCTGGACTCAGCGAGACGATCAGACCCTGAAGACCCCTCATTCTCTTCATCCTTCTGTGGGTCCCTCAGGAAGCGTACGGTTGACGGAGAGGAAACGCTTTCCCCTGATAACGGAGGCAGGGAACTTGAATCGGTAGAGCGGTGATGCTGCACTAGTCAACTAGTCTTGATACCTATTTCAGTCCCATGTATATTACCAGGGAAATGTACAAGAGCATGTTGCCCATGGTGACATGTTTCCAGTGCATTTTGCTGCTTTCTGTCCCCACACTTGTTGCTATTGGAAACTAGTGTCCCCAGGATCTGAACCTGGTTGGTACTGGCTCCACATACTCTTCAATGACCAATCTGTCCTCAGGTTCATCTCCCTCTGTTGTGCTGGGACCAGTGCTGTTTCCAGTGCCCCTACCATCTTCTTCTCCCTCTTCTCTGTTGACGCTGAGGTGTCCCCCCTGCCCCCGCACCTTTAGATGAACCCGGCAGAGAGCCAGGGCCTGCAGTGGGGGTAGTGGAAGAGGACTGGGGCCTTTGTGGAGTGGTGGAGCCTGAAACATCAGTAGAGACAGCAGGGGGTGTTGTGGATCTGGCAGTGGGGGGTGAAGACCTTGACCAGCGGCGGGGGCGCTTGGCTCCCAAACGTCATCATCCTCATCATCCTCTGTAAAGGGATCAATACTGCTGAAAGATACTTGAAACATGAAGCATCTTTACAGTTGACTAATTTTAGAAAACAACATTACTGTCATCTAAATGCAATATAGTAAAAGATAACACCCAGTCAGATGACTTTTATCACACCATGTCACAGTCCACTCTCAGAAACAAACTGTCTGAATGTTGAACACCTGCAGTGGCCAGGTGTGTATGGCCAGTATACGACCCCCCCCTGCTATGTCCAGTGGGGGAGGGGAGCCTACTGCAGGAGTTAGAAAGTTACAGAGTCCACCGACTTCTCCAAGCTCCCTGTCACTACAGAGAGGGAGGCAAGCTCCCTGTCACTACAGAGAGGGCAGCAAGCTCCCTGTCACTACAAAGAGGGCAGCAAGCTCCCTGTCACTACAGAGAGGGCAGCAAGCTCCCTGTCACTACAGAGAGGGCAGCAAGCTCCCTGTCACTACAGAGAGGGCAGCAAGCTCCCTGTCACTACAGAGAGGGCAGCAAGCTCCCTGTCACTACAGAGAGGGCAGCAAGCTCCCTGTCACTACAGAGAGGGCAGCAAGCTCCCTGTCACTACAGAGAGGGCAGCAAGCTCCCTGTCACTACAGAGAGGGCAGCAAGCTCCCTGTCACTACAGAGAGGGCAGCAAGCTCCCTGTCACTACAGAGAGGGCAGCAAGCTCCCTGTCAGTACAGAGAGGGCAGCAAGCTCCCTGCCACTACAGA
Source organism: Salvelinus fontinalis (assembly GCF_029448725.1). NCBI lineage: Eukaryota > Metazoa > Chordata > Actinopteri > Salmoniformes > Salmonidae > Salvelinus > Salvelinus fontinalis. The sequence continues at coordinate 9,794,055 of NC_074675.1, read as the reverse complement.
GAGGGCAGCAAGCTCCCTGTCACTACAGAGAGGGCAGCAAGCTCCCTGTCACTACAGAGGGGGGTGCAATGCTAAAAAGACAGCCCCCTCTTTCCAGCGCCTTCTATGCCCTTCGGCTCTCTGCAAGGTCCTGAGAATGTTACGTAGCTCTGACAAGGCAGCTCTTTCTTCCTCACTCGCCTCCATGAACTGTCTTCAACCGCTGTCTTATCTGGTGGATCTCTGCCGCTCTGTTGTTGATGGTGTATGGGGCCTTCACTTTGGCTTCAGAAGGCTTCCTCAACAAGTCAGAAACCTCTGGGGGAATAATGGGATTGCTACAGCCTGAACTCTACACTCTTTAGTGAGGGCTGTCAGGTGTCCTCTCAACCTCTCCAAAGTGTCTTAAGTACATAGGACACATTGTGCTTTCATAGTGACCAATAACTTTTATGCTTATTCAATGTGGAATAGCAGTGGAATTAGCTCATTTACATAAACTAGGCCTAAAAGTTATTGGTCACTATAAAAACACAATTTCTACAATATTAATCTCTCTCAAACATTGTGGTGGTGTCAGGGGACATCCAAGAGTCATTTCATCCTCTCCAAAGTGTCCGCATGGTGTAATTCCACTGCTATTACCCATCGGAATAAGCCTAAAAGGTATCGGTCCCACATTAAGAAGAACTATTTAGAAGAAAAATATAGACAACAGATATACATTAGAAATGTAACGTGTCTGGACTCAGCGAGACGATCAGACCCTGAAGACCCCTCATTCTCTTCATCCTTCTGTGGGTCCCTCAGGAAGCGTACGGTTGACGGAGAGGAAACGCTTTCCCCTGATAACGGAGGCAGGGAACTTGAATCGGTAGAGCGGTGATGCTGCACTAGTCAACTAGTCTTGATACCTATTTCAGTCCCATGTATATTACCAGGGAAATGTACAAGAGCATGTTGCCCATGGTGACATGTTTCCAGTGCATTTTGCTGCTTTCTGTCCCCACACTTGTTGCTATTGGAAACTAGTGTCCCCAGGATCTGAACCTGGTTGGTACTGGCTCCACATACTCTTCAATGACCAATCTGTCCTCAGGTTCATCTCCCTCTGTTGTGCTGGGACCAGTGCTGTTTCCAGTGCCCCTACCATCTTCTTCTCCCTCTTCTCTGTTGACGCTGAGGTGTCCCCCCTGCCCCCGCACCTTTAGATGAACCCGGCAGAGAGCCAGGGCCTGCAGTGGGGGTAGTGGAAGAGGACTGGGGCCTTTGTGGAGTGGTGGAGCCTGAAACATCAGTAGAGACAGCAGGGGGTGTTGTGGATCTGGCAGTGGGGGGTGAAGACCTTGACCAGCGGCGGGGGCGCTTGGCTCCCAAACGTCATCATCCTCATCATCCTCTGTAAAGGGATCAATACTGCTGAAAGATACTTGAAACATGAAGCATCTTTACAGTTGACTAATTTTAGAAAACAACATTACTGTCATCTAAATGCAATATAGTAAAAGATAACACCCAGTCAGATGACTTTTATCACACCATGTCACAGTCCACTCTCAGAAACAAACTGTCTGAATGTTGAACACCTGCAGTGGCCAGGTGTGTATGGCCAGTATACGACCCCCCCCTGCTATGTCCAGTGGGGGAGGGGAGCCTACTGCAGGAGTTAGAAAGTTACAGAGTCCACCGACTTCTCCAAGCTCCCTGTCACTACAGAGAGGGAGGCAAGCTCCCTGTCACTACAGAGAGGGCAGCAAGCTCCCTGTCACTACAAAGAGGGCAGCAAGCTCCCTGTCACTACAGAGAGGGCAGCAAGCTCCCTGTCACTACAGAGAGGGCAGCAAGCTCCCTGTCACTACAGAGAGGGCAGCAAGCTCCCTGTCACTACAGAGAGGGCAGCAAGCTCCCTGTCACTACAGAGAGGGCAGCAAGCTCCCTGTCACTACAGAGAGGGCAGCAAGCTCCCTGTCACTACAGAGAGGGCAGCAAGCTCCCTGTCAGTACAGAGAGGGCAGCAAGCTCCCTGTCACTACAGAGAGGGCAGCAAGCTCCCTGTCACTACAGAGGGGGGTGCAATGCTAAAAAGACAGCCCCCTCTTTCCAGCGCCTTCTATGCCCTTCGGCTCTCTGCAAGGTCCTGAGAATGTTACGTAGCTCTGACAAGGCAGCTCTTTCTTCCTCACTCGCCTCCATGAACTGTCTTCAACCGCTGTCTTATCTGGTGGATCTCTGCCGCTCTGTTGTTGATGGTGTATGGGGCCTTCACTTTGGCTTCAGAAGGCTTCCTCAACAAGTCAGAAACCTCTGGGGGAATAATGGGATTGCTACAGCCTGAACTCTACACTCTTTAGTGAGGGCTGTCAGGTGTCCTCTCAACCTCTCCAAAGTGTCTTAAGTACATAGGACACATTGTGCTTTCATAGTGACCAATAACTTTTATGCTTATTCAATGTGGAATAGCAGTGGAATTAGCTCATTTACATAAACTAGGCCTAAAAGTTATTGGTCACTATAAAAACACAATTTCTACAATATTAATCTCTCTCAAACATTGTGGTGGTGTCAGGGGACATCCAAGAGTCATTTCATCCTCTCCAAAGTGTCCGCATGGTGTAATTCCACTGCTATTACCCATCGGAATAAGCCTAAAAGGTATCGGTCCCACATTAAGAAGAACTATTTAGAAGAAAAATATAGACAACAGATATACATTAGAAATGTAACGTGTCTGGACTCAGCGAGACGATCAGACCCTGAAGACCCCTCATTCTCTTCATCCTTCTGTGGGTCCCTCAGGAAGCGTACGGTTGACGGAGAGGAAACGCTTTCCCCTGATAACGGAGGCAGGGAACTTGAATCGGTAGAGCGGTGATGCTGCACTAGTCAACTAGTCTTGATACCTATTTCAGTCCCATGTATATTACCAGGGAAATGTACAAGAGCATGTTGCCCATGGTGACATGTTTCCAGTGCATTTTGCTGCTTTCTGTCCCCACACTTGTTGCTATTGGAAACTAGTGTCCCCAGGATCTGAACCTGGTTGGTACTGGCTCCACATACTCTTCAATGACCAATCTGTCCTCAGGTTCATCTCCCTCTGTTGTGCTGGGACCAGTGCTGTTTCCAGTGCCCCTACCATCTTCTTCTCCCTCTTCTCTGTTGACGCTGAGGTGTCCCCCCTGCCCCCGCACCTTTAGATGAACCCGGCAGAGAGCCAGGGCCTGCAGTGGGGGTAGTGGAAGAGGACTGGGGCCTTTGTGGAGTGGTGGAGCCTGAAACATCAGTAGAGACAGCAGGGGGTGTTGTGGATCTGGCAGTGGGGGGTGAAGACCTTGACCAGCGGCGGGGGCGCTTGGCTCCCAAACGTCATCATCCTCATCATCCTCTGTAAAGGGATCAATACTGCTGAAAGATACTTGAAACATGAAGCATCTTTACAGTTGACTAATTTTAGAAAACAACATTACTGTCATCTAAATGCAATATAGTAAAAGATAACACCCAGTCAGATGACTTTTATCACACCATGTCACAGTCCACTCTCAGAAACAAACTGTCTGAATGTTGAACACCTGCAGTGGCCAGGTGTGTATGGCCAGTATACGACCCCCCCCTGCTATGTCCAGTGGGGGAGGGGAGCCTACTGCAGGAGTTAGAAAGTTACAGAGTCCACCGACTTCTCCAAGCTCCCTGTCACTACAGAGAGGGAGGCAAGCTCCCTGTCACTACAGAGAGGGCAGCAAGCTCCCTGTCACTACAAAGAGGGCAGCAAGCTCCCTGTCACTACAGAGAGGGCAGCAAGCTCCCTGTCACTACAGAGAGGGCAGCAAGCTCCCTGTCACTACAGAGAGGGCAGCAAGCTCCCTGTCACTACAGAGAGGGCAGCAAGCTCCCTGTCACTACAGAGAGGGCAGCAAGCTCCCTGTCACTACAGAGAGGGCAGCAAGCTCCCTGTCACTACAGAGAGGGCAGCAAGCTCCCTGTCACTACAGAGAGGGCAGCAAGCTCCCTGTCACTACAGAGAGGGCAGCAAGCTCCCTGTCACTACAGAGAGGGCAGCAAGCTCCCTGTCAGTACAGAGAGGGCAGCAAGCTCCCTGCCACTACAGAGAGGGCAGCAAGCTCCCTGTCACTACAGAGAGGGCAGCAAGCTCCCTGTCACTACAGAGGGGGGTGCAATGCTAAAAAGACAGCCCCCTCTTTCCAGCGCCTTCTATGCCCTTCGGCTCTCTGCAAGGTCCTGAGAATGTTACGTAGCTCTGACAAGGCAGCTCTTTCTTCCTCACTCGCCTCCATGAACTGTCTTCAACCGCTGTCTTATCTGGTGGATCTCTGCCGCTCTGTTGTTGATGGTGTATGGGGCCTTCACTTTGGCTTCAGAAGGCTTCCTCAACAAGTCAGAAACCTCTGGGGGAATAATGGGATTGCTACAGCCTGAACTCTACACTCTTTAGTGAGGGCTGTCAGGTGTCCTCTCAACCTCTCCAAAGTGTCTTAAGTACATAGGACACATTGTGCTTTCATAGTGACCAATAACTTTTATGCTTATTCAATGTGGAATAGCAGTGGAATTAGCTCATTTACATAAACTAGGCCTAAAAGTTATTGGTCACTATAAAAACACAATTTCTACAATATTAATCTCTCTCAAACATTGTGGTGGTGTCAGGGGACATCCAAGAGTCATTTCATCCTCTCCAAAGTGTCCGCATGGTGTAATTCCACTGCTATTACCCATCGGAATAAGCCTAAAAGGTATCGGTCCCACATTAAGAAGAACTATTTAGAAGAAAAATATAGACAACAGATATACATTAGAAATGTAACGTGTCTGGACTCAGCGAGACGATCAGACCCTGAAGACCCCTCATTCTCTTCATCCTTCTGTGGGTCCCTCAGGAAGCGTACGGTTGACGGAGAGGAAACGCTTTCCCCTGATAACGGAGGCAGGGAACTTGAATCGGTAGAGCGGTGATGCTGCACTAGTCAACTAGTCTTGATACCTATTTCAGTCCCATGTATATTACCAGGGAAATGTACAAGAGCATGTTGCCCATGGTGACATGTTTCCAGTGCATTTTGCTGCTTTCTGTCCCCACACTTGTTGCTATTGGAAACTAGTGTCCCCAGGATCTGAACCTGGTTGGTACTGGCTCCACATACTCTTCAATGACCAATCTGTCCTCAGGTTCATCTCCCTCTGTTGTGCTGGGACCAGTGCTGTTTCCAGTGCCCCTACCATCTTCTTCTCCCTCTTCTCTGTTGACGCTGAGGTGTCCCCCCTGCCCCCGCACCTTTAGATGAACCTGGCAGAGAGCCAGGGCCTGCAGTGGGGGTAGTGGAAGAGGACTGGGGCCTTTGTGGAGTGGTGGAGCCTGAAACATCAGTAGAGACAGCAGGGGGTGTTGTGGATCTGGCAGTGGGGGGTGAAGACCTTGACCAGCGGCGGGGGCGCTTGGCTCCCAAACGTCATCATCCTCATCATCCTCTGTAAAGGGATCAATACTGCTGAAAGATACTTGAAACATGAAGCATCTTTACAGTTGACTAATTTTAGAAAACAACATTACTGTCATCTAAATGCAATATAGTAAAAGATAACACCCAGTCAGATGACTTTTATCACACCATGTCACAGTCCACTCTCAGAAACAAACTGTCTGAATGTTGAACACCTGCAGTGGCCAGGTGTGTATGGCCAGTATACGACCCCCCCCTGCTATGTCCAGTGGGGGAGGGGAGCCTACTGCAGGAGTTAGAAAGTTACAGAGTCCACCGACTTCTCCAAGCTCCCTGTCACTACAGAGAGGGAGGCAAGCTCCCTGTCACTACAGAGAGGGCAGCAAGCTCCCTGTCACTACAAAGAGGGCAGCAAGCTCCCTGTCACTACAGAGAGGGCAGCAAGCTCCCTGTCACTACAGAGAGGGCAGCAAGCTCCCTGTCACTACAGAGAGGGCAGCAAGCTCCCTGTCACTACAGAGAGGGCAGCAAGCTCCCTGTCACTACAGAGAGGGCAGCAAGCTCCCTGTCACTACAGAGAGGGCAGCAAGCTCCCTGTCACTACAGAGAGGGCAGCAAGCTCCCTGTCACTACAGAGAGGGCAGCAAGCTCCCTGTCACTACAGAGAGGGCAGCAAGCTCCCTGTCACTACAGAGAGGGCAGCAAGCTCCCTGTCACTACAGAGAGGGCAGCAAGCTCCCTGTCACTACAGAGAGGGCAGCAAGCTCCCTGTCACTACAGAGGGGGGTGCAATGCTAAAAAGACAGCCCCCTCTTTCCAGCGCCTTCTATGCCCTTCGGCTCTCTGCAAGGTCCTGAGAATGTTACGTAGCTCTGACAAGGCTGCTCTTTCTTCCTCACTCGCCTCCATGAACTGTCTTCAACCGCTGTCTTATCTGGTGGATCTCTGCCGCTCTGTTGTTGATGGTGTATGGGGCCTTCACTTTGGCTTCAGAAGGCTTCCTCAACAAGTCAGAAACCTCTGGGGGAATAATGGGATTGCTACAGCCTGAGCTCTACACTCTTTAGTGAGGGCTGTCAGGTGTCCTCTCAACCTCTCCAAAGTGTCTTAAGTACATAGGACACATTGTGCTTTCATAGTGACCAATAACTTTTATGCATATTCAATGTGGAATAGCAGTGGAATTAGCTCATTTACATAAACTAGGCCTAAAAGTTATTGGTCACTATAAAAACACAATTTCTACAATATTAATCTCTCTCAAACATTGTGGTGGTGTCAGGGGACATCCAAGAGTCATTTCATCCTCTCCAAAGTGTCCGCATGGTGTAATTCCACTGCTATTACCCATCGGAATAAGCCTAAAAGGTATCGGTCCCACATTAAGAAGAACTATTTAGAAGAAAAATATAGACAACAGATATACATTAGAAATGTAACGTGTCTGGACTCAGCGAGACGATCAGACCCTGAAGACCCCTCATTCTCTTCATCCTTCTGTGGGTCCCTCAGGAAGCGTACGGTTGACGGAGAGGAAACGCTTTCCCCTGATAACGGAGGCAGGGAACTTGAATCGGTAGAGCGGTGATGCTGCACTAGTCAACTAGTCTTGATACCTATTTCAGTCCCATGTATATTACCAGGGAAATGTACAAGAGCATGTTGCCCATGGTGACATGTTTCCAGTGCATTTTGCTGCTTTCTGTCCCCACACTTGTTGCTATTGGAAACTAGTGTCCCCAGGATCTGAACCTGGTTGGTACTGGCTCCACATACTCTTCAATGACCAATCTGTCCTCAGGTTCATCTCCCTCTGTTGTGCTGGGACCAGTGCTGTTTCCAGTGCCCCTACCATCTTCTTCTCCCTCTTCTCTGTTGACGCTGAGGTGTCCCCCCGGCCCCCGCACCTTTAGATGAACCCGGCAGAGAGCCAGGGCCTGCAGTGGGGGTAGTGGAAGAGGACTGGGGCCTTTGTGGAGTGGTGGAGCCTGAAACATCAGTAGAGACAGCAGGGGGTGTTGTGGATCTGGCAGTGGGGGGTGAAGACCTTGACCAGCGGCGGGGGCGCTTGGATCCCAAACGTCATCATCCTCATCATCCTCTGTAAAGGGATCAATACTGCTGAAAGATACTTGAAACATGAAGCATCTTTACA
>NC_074675.1:9768962-9781462 GCF_029448725.1 Salvelinus fontinalis | reverse complement strand
CACACACACACATCAACCACAACAGCTTTTATTCATGTTTACTCTCGGTCCCATGAATCTAGGGTTCTATTTTTCATTTTCCTTAATTATCATGGCTGTGGGCCGGGTGGTAGCTGTGTGTGTGTGTAGCCAGCGTCTGCACCCTGCACACTGCATGGCAAGTAGTGTGTTACATAACACATAGCCACACACACAAACACTGCAGATGGGAGGCTCTCTCTCTCTCTCTCTCTCTCTCTCTCTCTCTCTCTCTCTCTCTCTCTCTCTGTGTATAAATAAATATATATATATATATATCGCATAGAGACGCTGTAGTTAAGTTGCACCACGTTCTCTTTCTGAAGATATGTCTGCACTGTTTTTCCCAGTGTATATTTGTTTGTATGTGTAGGGCGTAGCTTGTTACTAGGGTAGTATTGAGCATGTCATGTTCAGTCTTCTTCCCAATGGGCCGCAATAAATACAGTGTGGGGGGTGCAATAAATACAGTGTGGGGGGCCGCAATAAATACAGTGTGGGGGGCACAATAAATACAGTGTGGGGGGCCGCAATAAATACAGTGTGGGGGGCCGCAATAAATACAGTGTGGGGGGCGCAATAAATACAGTGTGGGGGGCGCAATAAATACAGTGTGGGGGGCCGCAATAAATACAGTGTGGGGGGCGCAATAAATACAGTGTGGGGGGTGCAATAAATACAGTGTGGGGGGCGCAATAAATACAGTGTGGGGGGCCGCAATAAATACAGTGTGGGGGGCGCAATAAATACAGTGTGGGGGGTGCAATAAATACAGTGTGGGGGGCGCAATAAATACAGTGTGGGGGGTGCAATAAATACAGTGCGGGGGGGGCGCAATAAATACAGTGTGGGGGGCGCAATAAATACAGTGTGGGGGCGCAATAAATACAGTGTTGGGGCGCAATAAATACAGTGTGGGGGGCGCAATAAATACAGTGTGGGGGGCGCAATAAATACAGTGTGGGGGGTGCAATAAATACAGTGGGGGGGGCGCAATAAATACAGTGTGGGGGGGCGCAATAAATACAGTGTGGGGGCGCAATAAATACAGTGTGGGGGGAGCAATAAATACAGTGTGGGGGGTGCAATAAATACAGTGTGGGGGGCCGCAATAAATACAGTGTGGGGGGCACAATAAATACAGTGTTGGGGCGCAATAAATACAGTGTGGGGGGCGCAATAAATACAGTGTGGGGGGGGTGCAATAAATACAGTGTGGGGGGTGCAATAAATACAGTGCGGGGGGGGGCGCAATAAATACAGTGTGGGGGGCGCAATAAATACAGTGTGGGGGCGCAATAAATACAGTGTTGGGGCGCAATAAATACAGTGTGGGGGGCGCAATAAATACAGTGTGGGGGGCGCAATAAATACAGTGTGGGGGGTGCAATAAATACAGTGGGGGGGGCGCAATAAATACAGTGCTGGGGGGCGCAATAAATACAGTGTGGGGGCGCAATAAATACAGTGTGGGGGGCGCAATAAATACAGTGTGGGGGCGCAATAAATACAGTGTGGGGGGCGCAATAAATACAGTGTGGGGGGCGCAATAAATACAGTGTGGGGGGTGCAATAAATACAGTGTGGGGGGCGCAATAAATACAGTGTGGGGGGGCGCAATAAATACAGTGTGGGGGCGCAATAAATACAGTGTGGGGGGTGCAATAAATACAATGCGGGGGGCGCAATAAATACAGTGTGGGGGGCGCAATAAATACAGTGTGGGGGGGCGCAATAAATACAGTGTGGGGGGTGCAATAAATACAGTGTGGGGGCGCAATAAATACAGTGTGGGGGGCGCAATAAATACAGTGTGGGGGGCGCAATAAATACAGTGTGGGGGGTGCAATAAATACAGTGTGGGGGGCGCAATAAATACAGTGTGGGGGGGGCGCAATAAATACAGTGTGGGGGCGCAATAAATACAGTGTGGGGGGTGCAATAAATACAATGCGGGGGGCGCAATAAATACAGTGTGGGGGGCGCAATAAATACAGTGTGGGGGCGCAATAAATACAGTGTGGGGGCGCAATAAATACAGTGTGGGGGGCGCAATAAATACAGTGTGGGGGGCGCAATAAATACAGTGTGGGGGCGCAATAAATACAGTGTGGGGGGCGCAATAAATACAGTGTGGGGGGCGCAATAAATACAGTGTGGGGGGGGGGCGCAATAAATACAGTGTGGGGGGTGCAATAAATACAGTGTGGGGGGTGCAATAAATACAGTGTGGGGGGCGCAATAAATACAGTGTGGGGGCGCAATAAATACAGTGTGGGGGCGCAATAAATACAATGCGGGGGGTGCAATAAATACAGTGTGGGGGGGGCGCAATAAATACAATGCGGGGGGTGCAATAAATACAGTGTGGGGGGGCGCAATAAATACAGTGTGGGGGCGCAATAAATACAGTGTGGGGGCGCAATAAATACAGTGTGGGGGGCGCAATAAATACAGTGTGGGGGGGCGCAATAAATACAGTGTGGGGGCGCAATAAATACAGTGTGGGGGGCGCAATAAATACAGTGTGGGGGGCGCAATAAATACAGTGTGGGGGGGGGGGCGCAATAAATACAGTGTGGGGGGTGCAATAAATACAGTGTGGGGGGTGCAATAAATACAGTGTGGGGGGCGCAATAAATACAGTGTGGGGGCGCAATAAATACAGTGTGGGGGGGGGGGGCGCAATAAATACAGTGTGGGGGGTGCAATAAATACAGTGTGGGGGGTGCAATAAATACAGTGTGGGGGGCGCAATAAATACAGTGTGGGGGCGCAATAAATACAGTGTGGGGGGGGGCGCAATAAATACAGTGTGGGGGCACAATAAATACAGTGTGGGGGGGGGGTGCAATAAATACAGTGTGGGGGGTGCAATAAATACAGTGTGGGGGGTGCAATAAATACAGTGTGGGGGGCGCAATAAATACAGTGTGGGGGCGCAATAAATACAGTGTGGGGGGGGGGCGCAATAAATACAGTGTGGGGGCGCAATAAATACAGTGTGGGGGGGGGTGCAATAAATACAGTGTGGGGGCACAATAAATACAGTGTGGGGGCGCAATAAATACAGTGTGGGGGGGGGGGCGCAATAAATACAGTGTGGGGGGTGCAATAAATACAGTGTGGGGGGTGCAATAAATACAGTGTGGGGGGCGCAATAAATACAGTGTGGGGGGCGCAATAAATACAGTGTGGGGGGGGGGCGCAATAAATACAGTGTGGGGGCGCAATAAATACAGTGTGGGGGGTGCAATAAATACAGTGTGGGGGGCGCAATAAATACAGTGTGGGGGGGGGGCGCAAAAAATACAGTGGGGGGGGCGCAATAAATACAGTGTGGGGGCGCAATAAATACAGTGTGGGGGGCGCAATAAATACAGTGTGGGGGGCGCAATAAATACAGTGTGGGGGGGCGCAATAAATACAGTGTGGGGGCGCAATAAATACAGTGTGGGGGCGCAATAAATACAGTGTGGGGGGCGCAATAAATACAGTGTGGGGGGGCGCAATAAATACAGTGTGGGGGCGCAATAAATACAGTGTGGGGGGCGCAATAAATACAGTGTGGGGGGTGCAATAAATACAGTGTGGGGGGGGGGGTGCAATAAATACAGTGTGGGGGGGGCGCAATAAATACAGTGTGGGGGGTGCAATAAATACAGTGTGGGGGGTGCAATAAATACAGTGTGGGGGGCACAATAAATACAGTGTGGGGGGGCGCAATAAATACAGTGTGGGGGGTGCAATAAATACAGTGTGGGGGGCGCAATAAATACAGTGTGGGGGGGGTGCGCAATAAATACAGTGTGGGGGGCGCAATAAATACAGTGTGGGGGGGCGCAATAAATACAGTGTGGGGGGGCAATAAATACAGTGTGGGGGGTGCAATAAATACAGTGTGGGGTGTGCAATAAATACAGTGTGGGGGGCGCAATAAATACAGTGTGGGGGGTGCAATAAATACAGTGTGGGGGGCGCAATAAATACAGTGTGGGGGGTGCAATAAATACAGTGTGGGGGGCGCAATAAATACAGTGTGGGGGGGCGCAATAAATACAGTGTTGGGGGGGGGCGTCGCAATAAATACAGTGGGGGGGGCGCAATAAATACAGTGTGGGGCCCCCCAATAAATACAGTGTGGGGGGGTGCAATAAATACAGTGTGGGGGGGGCGCAATAAATACAGTGTGGGGGGGCCCACAATAAATACAGTGTGGGGGGCACAATAAATACAGTGTGGGGGGGGGCGCAATAAATACAGTGTGGGGGGTGCAATAAATACAGTGTGGGGGGTGCAATAAATACAGTGTGGGGGGCACAATAAATACAGTGTGGGGGGGCGCAATAAATACAGTGTGGGGGGTGCAATAAATACAGTGTGGGGGGGCGCAATAAATACAGTGTGGGGGGGGTGCGCAATAAATACAGTGTGGGGGGCGCAATAAATACAGTGTGGGGGGGGGGCGCAATAAATACAGTGTGGGGGGGCAATAAATACAGTGTGGGGGGTGCAATAAATACAGTGTGGGGGGTGCAATAAATACATTGTGGGGGGCGCAATAAATACAGTGTGGGGGGTGCAATAAATACAGTGTGGGGGGCGCAATAAATACAGTGTGGGGGGTGCAATAAATACAGTGTGGGGGCGCAATAAATACAGTGTGGGGGGGCGCAATAAATACAGTGTTGGGGGGGGGGCGTCGCAATAAATACAGTGGGGGGGGCGCAATAAATACAGTGTGGGGGGGGGGGGCGTCGCAATAAATACAGTGGGGGGGGGCGCAATAAAAACAGTGTGGGGGGGGCGCAATAAATACAGTGTGGGGGGGCGCAATAAATACAGTGTGGGGGGGGGCGCAATAAATACAGTGTGGGGGGGCCCACAATAAATACAGTGTGGGGGGGGCGCAATAAATACAGTGGGGGGGGGTGCAATAAATACAGTGTGGGGGAGGGGTGCCCGCAATAAATACAGTGTGGGGGAGGGGTGCCCGCAATAAATACAGTGTGGGGGAGGGCCGCAATAAATACAGTGTGTGTGGGGGGGGCGCAATAAATACAGTGTGGGGGGCGCAATAAATACAGTGTGGGGGGGACGCAATAAATACAGTGTGGGGGGCGCAATAAATACAGTGTGGGGGGGACGCAATAAATACAGTGTGGGGGGGGGCGCAATAAATACAGTGTGGGGGAGGGGTGCCCGCAATAAATACAGTGTGGGGGAGGGCCGCAATAAATACACTGTGTGGGGGGGGGGTGCAATAAATACAGTGTGTGTGTGTGGTATACAGAATGGTGTCGTCTGCGTAGAGGTGGATCAGAGACTCACCAGCAGCAAGAGCGACATCATTGATGTATACAGAGAAGAGAGTCGGCCCAAGAATTGAACCCTGTGGCACCCCCATAGAGACTGCCAGAGGCCCGGGCAATAGGCCCTCTGATTTGACACACTGAACTCTATCAGAGAAGGAGTTGGTGAACCAGGCGAGCCGATGAGGATGTGATGATTGACAGAGTCGAAAGCCTTGGCCAGGTCAATGAATACGGCTGCACAGTATTGTTTCTTATCGATGGCAGTTAAGATATCGTTTAGGACCTTGAGCGTGGCTGAGGTGCACCCATGACCAGCTCTGAAACCAGATTGCATAGCGGAGATGGTCCGGTGGGATTCAAAATGGTCGGTAATCTGTTTGTTAACTTGGCTTTCGAAGACCTTAGAAAGGCAGGGTAGGATAGATATAGGTCTGTAGCAGTTTGGGTCAAGAGTGTCCCCCCCTTTGAAGAGGGGGATGACCGCAGCTGCTTTCCAATCTTTGAGAATATCCGACGACACGAAAGAGAGGTTGAACAGGCTAGTAATAGGGGTTGCAACAATTTCGGCAGATAGTTTTAGAAAGAAAGGGTCCAGATTGTCTAGCCAGATTTTGCAGCTCTTTCAGAACATCAGCTGACTGGATTTGGGAGAAAGAGAAATGGGGAAGGCTTGGGTGAGTTGCTGTGGGGGGTGCAGTGCTGTTGACCGGGGCAGGGGTAGCCAGGAGGCAGCAATAAATACAATGTGGGGGGGCGCAATAAATACAGTGTGGGAGGGGCAGCAATAAATACAATGCGGGGGGGGGGCAGCAATAAATACAATTGGGGGGGGGCTCAATAAATACAATGTGGGGGGGGCGCAATAAATACAGTGTGGGAGGAGCAGCAATAAATACAGTGTGTGGGGGGGAACAATAAATACAGTGTGGGGGGGGGTGCAGGTTTTCCTGGTCGGCCATGCCTGCAGGCATCCTGTGATTGTGTGATGGCTGTGAAGGCTCACTTACCTTTTTAAGAGAATCCCGATTAGCTCGATGGAGAGACAGGACCAGGTACTAATTGCTTGTGTTCTGAATGGCTAAATGGTGGGAAGGAGAGGAGAGGGAGGGGGGAGAGAGATGGGGAAAAGGATGGGGGTAGAGGGAAACGACAACACAGTAAAAAGGGGAGGAAAGGAGGAAGGGAAGAGACGGAGAAGGTGAAGGGTGGTTGAGAGAGAGAGAGAGAGACAGAGACAGAGAGAGAGAGTCATGCTCAACATGAGATCCTGATATATTTGATTTTTTTTGGTTTTTAGAATGAGATAAACACTCTAATCGAAAAAGAAATCCAGACAAGAAGTGATGAACAACAACTCTATTCATTCAGAATAGAAAAAAAGTAACTTTGCGCCTCAAGTTAAGAAGTTTTGAGTCTAGCTAGCTAGCTACAAAACAAAGACCTAGCCAGCAGACTAACAAGCTAGCCAGAAGAAACGAGCTAGAACAAACCTAGCAAGGGCAGTTAATACAACTACATCAAAAGACCAAACTGAGTGAGTAAACCAAAAAGGAACACGGACTAACTTTAATTAAACATATCTTCTGTTTTTTGTGTGTGAGGATTTGTCACTCTTTTTGCTGGTCTTTGAACTAAATTAGCGCTAGCTAGCAACAGCAGCAGACGAACAAATCGGTTGCCGTGACAACGGGGCTGCAGAACAGCGCAGCAGCAGCAGTAGTAGCAGAGCCCACAGGCACCATGTCCCCACTCCCCCTCAGCGCAGAATCCATTCTCTACCCTAAAGAGGCCAAAAATGACACAACGAGGAAAGCTTTTAAACAGAAACTACTAAAGGGGAGGCCAGAAACCCTTTTTGCAGACCTCTACAAAAACGGTGACGTGAGTAATCTAATCTTCCTCACTGACCAGCCAAATGCATGGCGCTCAGCAGTGTGCTCTCACTACCACCAGTGACATGCCCTCCCACAAGACAAACTCCACCAGCACCACCCTCACCCCTACTCTCCCCACACAAAAAGGCACATCCAGCACCTCTCTTCCCACCATAGTGGAGGACACGCCCCAGGAGGAGAGCGACCCCCTCAGTGCAGAGCAGGCTCAGGCCCTCCTCACCACCATGGCTGCCATGATCGATGAGTTCAGCAAACTGGAGGGGGAGGTGGTCCTGCTCAGGGAGAGCGTGAGCAAACAGCAACCAGACAACCACACCTTAGAGGAGCTCCTAACCAAGGTGAGGACAGAGCAGGACAGCAGCCTTGCCACACAGCTGAAAGAGGTTCAACAAGAGAGAGACGGACTCAATAGAGAGCTGGCTGATCTAACAAAGGAGGTGAGAGAGCTCCAAAAAGACAGGCAGAGCAGCAATAAGGAGCTGACCACACTAAGAGAGGAGCTGCAGGAGAGAAAGAGAACAGAGGACAGGCTGCAGGAGCAGCTAGATCACCACCCTAAGACCTGCCCTCACACAGCAGAGGAGCCCAGCTCAACCAGCCAGACTTCCCCAGCCCTGGCTGCTGCACCCCTCCTCCCAAACCACAGAACAGCCTTCCACTGACAGTGGCACCGACACAGACCAGCCAACCCCCAGCCAGAAGAAACACTGGCTGACATCGTCCTGTTGATGGACTCGAATGGGAAGTTTGTTCAGGAGAATAAACTTTTCCCTAGACACAAAACGCGAAAGGTGTGGTGCCCAACAACGCAGAGTGCCATGGAGCTGCTTGATAAGGCCCATCTCGGGTCGCCAAGCCACATAATCATACATACCGGAAGCAACGACCTGCGTGCTCAGCAGGAGAGGGTGGCGACTTCACTACGGGGAGTGATTGAGAAGGCCTCCGCAATCTTCCCCAACTCAAGAATCATACTGTCAACCCTTCTACAGAGGAAGGACTTCCACCCTGCCACAATCCAAAGAATAAACGCCAGCCTATCCCGGGACTGTGCCCTGCGACCCAATGTACACCTGGCCCACCATCCCACCCTCGATCTGGACTGTCTCTATGACCATGTTCACCTGTACAGGGAGACAGTCCCCATCCTTGCCAAGACTCTCAAGGACGTCGCTTTAAACCGCAGCCCAACCTCTCCACCCAGGAACAGCGGAGCAATCTCCACCCCGCCGAGATCACCGAGACAACACCCCGGACCAGCACCCTGGACCCCCCAGCCAGGACCACAGCACCACCAATCTCAATGCCCACCACAGCCAGCGCAGCACAGACCACCCCAGCCCAGCTTCAGAGCCACCCAGACGAGGCCTCTCACCCCCCTGCCCCCACCGGAGACCCACACTTGGAGGAGCCACAGCCCAGCAGGCAGATCTACGCACAGGCTGTGAGAGGAGCAACTGGCCCAGCCCCCACCAACCAAATGAGTGACATTAAATAAATGCTGAGTCTACTATGCTCACGTGATAGGCCGAGGGTCATGGTAAGATGAGCACAAGAACTCCACCATCCTCACACTACATCCACCCAATTGGCATGACACAAATTCTATCTTAAATGATAAACAAATCACATTTTCAAAATAAGAGTTTACTTTAATTGATAAATCCTATTTTAATAGTTCTTGTTGGATTGTGAGTGTTTGTCTCATTTTGAAGGTAAAGAGAAAAAAAAGTTATGAAATGTTTTTACGTTGCATGTTGGAATTTACAAGGGTTGAAGTCCTCTGCTTTTGGGCTAAAGAGCAGAAAACCAGACTTCCTGAAATAAATTGATGACGTTGATATTGTAGTACTACAGGAAACATGGTGCAGAGGTGATGTTTCCACTGGCTGTCCCCAAGGTTATAGGGAGATAATCATACCATCCACTAAATTAAAAGGAATCAAACAGGGCAGAGACTCAGGGGGAATGCTAATATGGTATAAATCTGAACTAATTAATTCAATCGAATTGATCAAAACAGGAGAATTCTTTATCTGGTTAAAAATCAACAAGGAGGTCATCTTGACAGATAAAAACGTCTTCCTCTGTGCCACATACATTCCCCCCTCAGAATCACCCTACTTCAATGAAGAGAGTTTCTCCATTCTAGAGGGGGAGATTAGTCACTTTCAGGCCCAAGGCAACGTACTGGTCTGTCAAGACCTGAATGCTAGAACAGCAGAAGAACAAGACACTATTAACAGTCTTGGGATAAACACCTACCAGGAAGCAACAACCTTTCCCTCCCCACATACCCCCACAGAAATAACACTGGGTACTGGGTATGTACATAGTCAGGGGCAGGCTGAGAGGGGACTCTTTTGGTAGGTACACCTACAGCTCATCCCTTGGCAGCAGCATTGTAGACTACTTCCTCACCGACCTAAACCCAGAGTCTCTCGGAGCCTTCACAGTCAGCCAACTAACACCTCTCTCAGACCACAGTAAAATCACAGTGTATCTGAGAAGAGCAGAACCCAACCATGAAGCATCACGGCCCAATAAATTACATGGTACTAAACAGGCCTATAGATGGAGTGCAAACAGTAAAACAGTTAAACAGTTTAAAAAAATACAATCTCTCCTGGACAACTTTTTAGCCTTAACATTTTCCTTCAGCAATGAAGGTGTAAATTTGGCCTTTTGGAACATAATCTTTATATTTGACAAATTAGCCTCCTTGGCTAATTTAAAGAAGCATAATAGCAAACCAAAAATAACAGATAATGAAAAATGGTTTGATAATGATTGCAAAAATCTAAGAAAGTCATTGAGAAATATATCTAATCAAAAACACAGAGAACCAGACAACAAAAATGTACGCCTTCAATATGGGGAAACACTGAACCAATACAAACACACCCTAAGAACAAAAAAGGAACAGCACATTAGAAATCAGCTGGATGGAATTGAGGAATCAATAGAATAAACCACTTCTGGGAGAATTGGAATAAATTAAATAAACTTCATCATGAGGAATTGGCTATCCAAAATGGGGATATGTGGAGAAATCACTTTGCAAACCTCTACAGCAATATAACAAAGAGCCCAGAACAAAAAGATATACAAGAAAAATTACAAATCCTTGAATTAGCAGTCAAAGACTATCAGAATCCTGTGGATACCCCAATTACAGAAGAATAATTATTGGAAAAGCTATGCAACCCAAAAAGGCCTGTGGTGCTGATGGTATTTTAAATTAAATGATCAAATATACAGACCACACATTCAAATTGGCTATACTCAAACTCTTCAACATTATCCTCACTGCAGGTATTTTCCACGATATTTGGAACCAGGGATTGATAACACCAATCTATAAAAATGGGAACAAATTTGACCCAAATAATTGCAGAGGAATTTGCGTTAACAGCAACTTGGGGAAAATTCTCTGCAGCATTATAAATAGCAGACTACATCATTTCCTTGATGAACACAGCGTCCTGAGCAGAAGCCAGATTGGATTTCAAAAAAATTATCGTACAACAGACCACATTTACACCCTCCACACTCTAATTGATAAACAAGTTAACCAAAACAAAGGCAAAATCTGCTCGTGTTTTGTAGATTTCAAGAAAGCATTTGATTCAATTTGGCACAAAGGTCTTTTTTATAAAATAATAGAAAGTGGTATTGGAGGAAAAACATATGATTTTATTAAATCAATGTATATTAAAAACAAATGTGCGGTTAAAATTGGCAACAAGCAAACAGACTTCTTCTCTCAGGGCCGGGGAGTGAAACAGGGCTGCCCGATAAGTCCAACACTATTTAACATCTACATTAATGAATTAGCAAAAACATTAGAAGAATCGACAGCACCTAGTATCACCCTACACAACACTGAAATCAAGTGTCTGCTGTACGCAGATGACCTGGTGCTGCTGTCTCCCACTAAAGAGGGGTTGCAGCAGCACCTAGATCGTCTTCACAGGTTCTGTCAGACCTGGGCTCTGACCGTTAACCTAAAAAAAACAAATATAATGATATTCCAAAAAAGGTCCGGAAATAAGGATGACAAATATAAATTATATTTGGACACAGTTCTATTAGAACACACCAAAAACTACACATATCTAGGACTAAATATCAGCAACACAGGTATCTTTCACATGGCTGTGAATGAGCTGAGAGACAAAGCAAGAAGAGCATTCTATGCCATTAAAAGGAACATCAAAATCGAAATTCCAATTAGAATCTGGCTCAACATTTTTCAATCAGTTATAGAACCAATTGCTCTATATGGCAGTGAAGTATGGGGTCCAATCTCTAAAGATGAATTTACCAAAAGGGACAAACATCCAATCGAAATACTGCATGCAGAGTTTTGCAAGACTGTATTGCAAGTACAAAGAAAAACTCAAAATAACATTTGATGGCTCAAAAAAGAGCCATCAAATTTTACAACCATCTAAAAACAAGTGACCCCAAAACATTCCATCACACAGCTCTACAATGTCAAGAGATGAAACAAGAGAAGAGTCCCCTCAGCCAGCTGGTTTTCTCTCTCATTCGTTTGTTCCCTTGGTGATCTGAGTCACAAGATTGACAGGACATGGTGCCGTATCAGGAATGTATTAATTTTACACAAAGGTGTGTGTGTGTGTTTGTCGAAAGAGAGAGAGCGCTACCGAGGTACTATTGACTAGGAAAGTGGGTTATATTAATAATAGGAGAGAATCCTGAGGAACACTTTTACTTTCATCTTTATTCTCACCACCTGAGACCTCAAATACTGAGTGCTTCCAAGTGTTTGTGTGTGCATGTGTGTGTGTGTGTATGACCGTGTGTGTGTATGACCGTGTGTGTGTATGACCGTGTGTGAGCTGAACGTGTGTTTGTATGTGTGTGTGTATGACCGTGTGTGAGCTGAACGTGTGTGTGTATGTGTGTGTGTATGACCGTGTGTGAGCTGAACGTGTGTATGTATGTGTGTGTGTATTTGTGTGTGTATGTGTGTGTGTGAGCTGAACGTGTGTGTGTATGTGTGTGTGTGAGCTGAACGTGTGTGTGTATGTGTGTGTGTATGACCGTGTGTGAGCTGAACGCGTGTGTGTATGTGTGTGTGTATGTGTGTGTGTATGTGTGTGTGTGTGAGCTGAACGTGTGTGTGTATGTGTGTGTGTGAGCTGAACGTGTGTGTGTATGTGTGTGTGTATGTGTGTGTGTATGACCGTGTGTGAGCTGAACGTGTGTGTGTATGTGTGTGTGTGTATGTGTGTGTGTATGA